>NW_021701242.1:0-1675 GCF_005190385.1 Monodon monoceros
TCTGATTTGAACTAGCCAGGTTTGGCTCTAGATAGTGGAGCTGGAAGCAGGAATTTAGGATTCCAGATGATAAAAATTCATGGTTTTTATGTCACATGATTTTTTTTAACATCTTTATTGAGGTATAATTGCTTTACAATGGTGTTAGTTTCTGCTTTATAACAAAGTGAATCAGTTATACATATACATATGTTCCCATATGTCTTGCCTCTTGCGTCTCCCTCCCTCCCACTCTCCGTATCCCACCCCTCCAGGCTGTCACAAAGCACCGAGCTAATATCCCTGTGCCATGCGGCTGCTTCCCACTAGCTATCTACCTTACTACGTTTGTTAGTGTGTATATGTCCATGACTCTCTCTCGCCCTGTCAAAGCTCACCCTTCCCCCTCCCCATATCCTGAAGTCCGTTCTCCAGTAGGTCTGTGTCTTTATTCCTGTCTTACCCCTAGGTTCTTCATGACCTTTTTTTTTTCTTAAATTCCATATATATGTGTTAGCATACAGTATTTTTCTTTCTGACTTACTTCACTCTGTATGACAGACTTTAGGTCTATCCATCTCATTACAAATAGCTCAATTTCGTTTCTTTTTAAGGCTGAGTAATATTCCATTGTATATATGTGCCACATCTTCTTTATCCATTCATCCGATGATGGGCACTTAGGTTGTTTCCATCTCTGGGCTATTGTAAATAGAGCTGCAATGAACATTTTGGTACATGACTCTTTTTGAATTTTGGTTTTCTCAGGGTATATGCCCAGTAGTGGGATTGCTGGGTCATATGGTAATTCTATTTGTAGTTTTTTAAGGAACCTCCATACTGTTCTCCATAGTGGCTGAACCAATTCACATTCCCACCAGCAGTGCAAGAGTATTCCCTTTTCTCCACACCCTCTCCAGCATTTATTGTTTCTAGATTTTTTGATGATGGCCACTCTGACTGGTGTGAGATGATATCTCATTGTAGTTTTGATTTGCATTTCTCTAATGATTGATGATGTTGAGCATTCTTTCATGTGTTTGCTGGCATTCTGTATATCTTCTTTGGAGAAATGTCTATTTAGGTCTTCTGCCCATTTTTGGATTGGGTTGTTCGTTTTTTTGTTATTGAGCTGCATGAGCTGCTTGTAAATTTTGGAGATTAATCCTTTGTCAGTTGCTTCATTTGCAAATATTTTCTCCCATTCTGAGGGTTGTCTTTTGGTCTTGTTTATCATTTCCTTTGCTGTGCAAAAGCTTTTAAGTTTCGTTAGGTCCCATTTGTTTATTTTTGTTTTTATTTCCATTACTCTAGGAGGTGGGTCAGAAAGGATCTTGCTGTGATTTATGTCATAGAGTGTTCTGCCTATGTTTTCCTCTAAGAGTTTGATAGTTTCTGGCCTTACATTTAGGTCTTTAATCCATTTTGAGCTTATTTTTGTGTATGGTGTTAGGGAGTGTTCTAATCTCATACTTTTACATGTACCTGTCCAGTTTTCCCAGCACCATTTATTGAAGAGGCTGTCCTTTCTCCACTGTACTTTCCTGGCACCTTTATCAAAGATAAGGTGTCCATATATGTCACATGATTTTTGATTAAATGCCTTTTCCAACTCTTAAATCATTTTTCATTTGATATTATTTTCAGATCCTGAGGCATCCAGGTTACCCTTATTTGGGCAAATTGACCTGTCAAA
>NW_021701243.1:0-1004 GCF_005190385.1 Monodon monoceros
CCATGGGTTTTAAGATTCTTGCAAGTCACGTATATTCGTGGGCATTGAATATGTGGTGTTCAGTCCATGTCATTGAGAAAGGAGTAGGTCTTGACTATCACATATTTGGCTTATGGAACGGTATCTGTGCTATTTTCAATCTCTGGTTTTATGCAGCACCCCAACCCACCTTTCCCCTTAAGCAAGCATAAGTTGGTGTTCTAAATTTGAGACCCTGTTCTGTTTTGTAATTCAGTTCATGTGTTGCCAAGTTTATATTCCGTGTATTAGTGATATCTTATGATATTTCTTTTTCTGTGTGACTTATTTCACTTAGAATCATCGTACCTGAATCCATCATTATGCCGTGATGGGCCTGATGACACAGATTTCATTGCTGAGTGTTATTTCAATGTACATACGTACCACAAGTTCTTTATCCATTTTTCGCTTTCTGGGATATTTAACCTGTACCGTAGATGAGGTTCTTGTAAACAGAACCGCCCGAAATTTTAGAGTGGACATGTCTTTTTTATTTTAATTGCCCTAAGCTATAGCACCTTAAGTGGAAGGTGCCATAGGCTCCATTGCTTTGTTATTTAGGTGTTTGAAGAAACACCAAAAACTTCTCCAGGGTCGCTGTTTGCAATTTACATCCCACCCATCAGCATAACTAGGCTCCCTGTTCTCCATGGCCTGTCCTGCCTTTATGGATTTTACACTTTTGGCAGATGGCCCTTTTGACCGGGGGGCAGTGAGACTTCATTGTAGTGCACATCTCCTTTACACGCTTGCTTGGTGGGCCAAAATGGGCATATGCGTTTTTCCCTGAATATATTCAGGAAAAAACGCATAGGCACTTTTAGGCCAAGTTCATCATTGTCGACGTTCTACCTCTTTTCCTATGTTTTAAATGAAATTCCAGTCTACCCCCTGAAATGGTTTTCCTGCAATTCAGCCCCGCTTTCAAGTCCTCTACGTAGCCTTCCTTCAATATATTTCTGGACGATAGCTGTCATTTATAA
>NW_021701244.1:0-1959 GCF_005190385.1 Monodon monoceros
ACCCTAACCTGTACCCTAACCCATACCCAAACCCTAACCCTAACCCTAACCCTTACCCTAACCAGTACCCTAATCCTAAGCCGTATCCTAGCCCTAACCCACAACCTAAAACGTACCCTAACACTAACTCTTATCCGTACACTAAACTCTATCCTAACCCTAACCCTAACCAGTACCCTAATCCTAAGCCATATACTAACACTAACCCATACCCTAACCCATACATTAACCCTAACCCATAGCCGTACACTAAACTGTACCCTAACCCTATGCCGTGCCCTAATCCTAACCCGTACCCTACCCCGTACCATACCCCGTAACCTAAACCTAACCCATACCCTAATCCTAATTTGTACCCCAACCCTAACCCCTACCCAAAAGTGTACCCTAACCCTAACCAGTACTCTAATCCTAACCTAACCCTAACCCGTACCCCTACCCTTCCCTGTACCATAACCCTAACACATACTCTAACCCTAACATATACCCTAAAACATACCCTAATACGTTACTGTACCCTAACCTGTACCCTTACCTCTACCCAAACCCTAACACTAACCCGTACCCTAACCCGTCCCCTAATCCTAACCCGTATACTAACAATAACCCGTACCGTAACCGTACCCCGTACCCTAAACCTCACCCATATCCTAACACTAACCCTAACCCATACCCGAACCCTAACCTGTAGCCATACCCTAACCTGTACCCTAACCCATACCCTAACCCTAACACTAACCCTAACCCTAAAAAGTACCCTAATACTAAGCCATATCCTAACACTAACCCATACCCTAACGTGTACAATAACCCTAACCCATAGAGGTACACTAAACTGTACCCTAACCCTAACCCATGCCCTAACCCAAACCCTAACCCTAACTTGTACCCAAACCCTACACCATACCTTAACGCTAAACTGTACCATTACCCTAAGCCATACACAAAGCCTAACGCATCCCCTAACCTGTACCCTAACACTAACATGTAGCTCTACCCTATGCTGTACCCTAACCCTAACCTTTACCCTAACCTTAACACATAGCTATGCCCCATATGGTATCCTAAACCTAACCGGTACCCTACGCTAACCCGTACCCATACCCGTACCCTAATCCTAGCCCGTATCCTAACACTAATCCATACACAAACATGTACCCTAACACTAACTTATATCCATATGCTAAACTCTACCCTAACCCTAAACCGTACCCTAACCCTAAACCTAACACTAACCCATACCCTAACCCTAACCTGTACCCTAACCTTAACCCATATACTAAACCTAACCCGTAGCCATACCCTAACCTGTACCCTAACCCATACCCGAACCCTCACCCTACACCTAACCCTTACTAACCAGGACCCTAATACTAAGCCGTATCCTAACACTAACCCATACCCTAAACCATACACTAACCCTAACCCGTAGCCGTACACTAAACTGTACCCTAACCCTAATGCGTACCCTAACCCTAACCCTAACCCTTACCCTACCCTGTAACCTAACACTAACCCATACCCTAATTCTAATCCATACCCCAACCCTAAACCATACCCTAATCTGTACCCTAACCGTAACACGTAGCTGTACCCTATCCTGTACCCTAACCCTAACCAGTACCCTAACCCTAACCTGTACCCTAACCCGTACCCTCACCCTTTCCCATACCCTAACCCTAACACGTACTCTACCCCTAACACGTACCCTAATACATACCCTAACCCTAACACATTACCATACCCTAACCTGTACCCTAACCTCTACCTGAAGCCTAAACCTAAACCTAACCCGTACCCGTACCCGTACCCTAATCCTAACCCATATACTAACACTAACCCATACCCTAACCCTACCCCGTACCCTAAACCTCGTCTGTATCCTAACCCTAACACTAACCCTAACCCATAACCGAACCCTAACTCGTAGCCATACCCTAACCTGTACCCTAACCCATA
>NW_021701245.1:0-4855 GCF_005190385.1 Monodon monoceros
GTGTGTGTGTATGTGTGTGTGTGATGCTGGGAGGGGAGGCTCGGGCCGAGGAGGCGCCCTGAGTGTGAGTGTGTGTGTGTGTGATGCTGGGAGGGGAGGCTCGGGCTGAGGAGGCGCCCTGAGTGTGTGTGTATGTGTGTGTGTGATGCTGGGAGGGGAGGCTCGGGCCGAGGAGGCGCCCTGAGTGTGTGTGTGTGTGTGTGTGTGTGATGCTGGGAGGGGAGGCTCGGGCCGAGGAGGCGCCCTGCCCGGTGACCTGCCTCTGGTGTGGTGCCCAGTGAGTACAGTACCCCTCAGGCCCTCTGCTCTGAGCGCCTGGCCAGGTGGGCTGCGTTTCCTCCCGTGGACCTGAGGACACCAGGTCATTGACTAGCTGGTTACACAGCAGGTCGAGGCTGGCAGCAGTGGACGCTGGGAGGTCGGTGCCATACCGGGGGTGTTATGGCCACTTTGCAACCAGGAAAGGGGTCAGAAGCCAGCAGGAGCATGGACCTGGAGTCTGGACGGGGCAGCGTGGTGCCCCTGCAGTGCTCATCCTGTAGCTGGTACAGGGTGGGGGCTGCTCTGAGGGGAGCCCAGGCTCCCCTCTGAGAACACTTCGCCGGGTACCCTGGGATTCGAGAGATGCTCAGTAGAGAAAGGACCAGGCGTGAAAAAAAAATTTACCCAGAAACATACCTGGGTGACTGAGTCACATCCAGAAATGCAAGTGAAAGCTAAAATAACAGTTCCAGTTGGCGTGCGTCACACGGAGTATTTGGAAGTTGGGAATGCCTGGTACTGGGCGGTCGGTGCTGAGGGGCAGACTGTGCCCCGGGGGCAGCGGCAGCAAGACTGGAGCCTGAAGAGGGTCTGCAGGGATCCACTCACTTCTCACCTCAAGGAAACAAGCAAACGTGGGGTTTTGCTGCAGCACAGCCGGCGCTGGAAGCCACACAGTCTCTCCAGCTTTAGAAACGTTCAGACCGTCGTGGACCGTCCCTGCTTAAAAGTGCAGCCCGGGGGCTTCCCTGGTGGCGTAGTGGTTGGGAGTCCGCCTGCCGATGCAGGGGACATGGGTTCGTTCCCCGGTCCGGGAAGATCCCACATGCCGCGGAGCGGCTGGGCCCGTGAGCCGTGGCCGCTGAGCCTGCGCGTCCGGAGCCTGTGCTCCACAGCGGGAGAGGCCACAGCGGTGAGAGGCCCGCGTACCGCCAAAAAAAAAAAAAAAAAAGTGCAGGCCAGGACACTTAAGGACCACAGCTGGGTGCAACGCTCAGGAAAAGCTGGCCCTGCGCACGCGCCTGAGCCGCGAGGACCACCTGCCCCGCCTCGCCTGTCCACAGCCCATCCGCACGCCCGTTGTAGCCGAGGGCCCCGCGGGCGTCCAGCCGATGCATCTGCCCCTGCGTCCGGGGCTGCCCCTCCCAGTGCCGGCAGGGACGTGTCCGTCTCTCTGGTTCTAGCACCCAGCCGTGCCGGACACCGCGGGCACCGACAGATCTCTGTCTGCATGCAGCCTGCCCACCAGCTCCTGCCCACCTGCCCCAAGGGGGCCCTCCTCACCAGCTCTTGTCCACACAGCACAGAGGGGCCTTCGGGGGGAACCGCCAGCCGAGCCCTCCCCTCTCCCCTGCACCTGCCCGTGGCCTTCGCCATGTCCACTGCTCTGTATCTTCCTGCCCACCCTCCCCACGTGCCCCTGCTTAATGTCCTCTGCTGCTGCTCTGCTGTCACACGTCGGGCCTCACCCTGGGTCCCGTCGAGTCACGGCACCGGAAGTCTGCGTCTGTGGCCCTCCCAGGAGGCCGGGGAAGCTGTCAGGACTCGGGCATGATCCAGCCGGTCCATTCACGCGCCCGCTGGCAGCCCCCTGCTCCCGGAGCTGAGCTTCCTAGATCTTCCGAACTGGGGCCAGAGCGGGGCTGGCAGCGCCCCGTCGCCTCCTTGCAGGGTCAGGGGCCCAGGACCCCCTGCCCTGCTGCCCAGCTGTCCTTACCTTGGTCCTTTCTGTGAGGTCGCCTGTGGCCGTGTCCTCCAGGCCACCACAGGCAGCAGGAGGGGGAGGGAGGCCAGGCCAGCCTCAGAGGAAACTGCGTTCCGGGTGGTCACGTGTCCGGCTGGGACCAGGGCTCAGTCATCGTAGAAGGGGCGAGCCGGGGCCGTTAGCAGTCTCCCCGGGACTGCAGTCCCCTGCCCTGCGTCCCATGCTCAGAGCCCGCTCCACCCCGCTTACTGCGTCAGCCACGGGCCAGCTGCTGCCTTAGCTCACATGTGGCCCCTTGTGGTCCAGCAGCCTCTGTCGCCCCGGGGGACCCAGGGTCAGCACTGGAAGCTCGGTCCAGAGTGGGGCCCGCAGACACATCACCACGGGTTCCCAGCGGACCCTGTTTCACTGAATTTGAGACGTCATCGATTATAACGTTCCATTAGGGAGGAGTAAACCTCGTCCCCAAGTACGGCAGGTTTTGGATTACATGATGCGTTGGAACGGGGTGCGCCCGCTCCGCAGCCCCTGCCTTTGGGCCCAGAGATGGCAGACCATGCGTCCCTGGCCTTGGCCAGACTGCGTCCCGGTGCGGACCGGGCTCAGGGTCCTGGGCTGTGACCCCGCCCTCCTCGACCCGCGCTCCCCGCCCCCACCCTCCAGGAGCGAGGTTCGTCATACGTTGGTGGGCCCGGCCCTGGCAGAGCTCATGGACTTAAGCTGGCAGGTGGGTGGGTGGCCTCCTCGAGGGGGGCCGTGGGCGGGGCTCTGCACGGGGCGCGATGGTGGGCGGACGTCGCCCACGGGGAGGTCTGTGCGCTTGGCACCAACCTGCCCGCGTGGGCCTCGCCTGGAACAGACTCGCCGAGACACGCGGGCCGCCCCCAGTCGTCCTGGAGCCCCGCACTTGGGGGCAACGGCCCTGGCCACGCTCCGAGGGGTGCAGAGACAGAGCCGGCAGGCCCCTCCTGCGGGCTGCAGCTGGCTAGGCCCGCCTCAGGCGCAGGCGCGCCCGGAGCGCGTACCCGACCCTGACGCCCCTCCCAGTGGTGGGCGGGGGCTGGGGGGAGGCGGCCCCCCAGGTCCGCGGCGCGGTGGATAGTGCACAGGGGCTGCGGCTGCTCCCTGCCCCTTTCTGGGGGGGTAACCCTCCAACCCTGGGCCGTGCAGGGCCGACCTGGAGGCCGGGCCCTGTGCACGGTGACGGCAGGGGCCGGCACATCAGCCCCCTCCCCGTTTGAAAGGGGTGCCCGGCTCACTGCAGCGCGTTCACTGTCCCCGGGGACTTCTCCGATGCTCTGAGCGCATTGCGGCCTTGCGTCCGCTCCTGTTCTAGGAACGGTCTGTCAAAGTGGCCGCTGGATTATCATCCTATCGGCGGGGTCTGGAGGTCTCGGGTGCGCCGGGTCCTCCCAGCGCCCGGTGTTTGTCGTCTGTCGTGGCGCCTGGTGCCCAAGGAGAAGGCAGCCCCCGCCCAACCCCGTGCGTCAGGCAGGCAGAGCGCCGTCCCCTGTGTGGACCGGGGCAGGGACCTTCGGTGTGCTTCGCGCGTTTGCTGATCTGTCACGTTCGGGTCACTGCAGACCGCTCACATGGGGGTCGGGCACCTTCCCCCTGAGAGGGCCTGCCATGCGCACCGGAGGGAAGGCCGCTCGGGTGGGAACCTGCTGGAGCCCTGGGACTTGCGTAGCGGGGGCCGCACCTGGGGGCAGTGCCCACGTGGCGTCTCCCGCAGCGGCGCCGGCTCACGCGCCCCCTTTACTGCAGGTGCTGAACGAGGCCGTTGGGGCGCTGATGTACCACACCATCACGCTGACCAGGGAGGACCTGGAGAAGTTCAAGGCCCTGCGGATAATCGTCCGAATCGGCAGCGGCTTTGACAACATCGACATCAAGTCAGCTGGGGACTTAGGTAGGACGGTCTTGGATTCTTCTCTTTGCAACTTTGCGCACTGCTCCCTTGGTGTGACCTCATCACATTTTGTCTGTTGGTTTTACTGGGAAGAGGAGAGTTCCGTTGCAGCCGACTGCCTGGTTGGAGGTGGCCTGGAGGCCGGCAGCGTGTGGGCCCCACGCCAGCTCCCCTCAGGCAGGTGCAGGGCGGCAGCAGCATCCCTCAGAAAGCCCCCGGGCGTTGTGGGCGGCGTGTCCGCCGCCCTCCTGCGCTGCCTCCTGGGGACCGCGGGGAAGGGACATCAGCCCGGGGGGGCGGCCAGCACATCTGTGTCGAGGTTTGCGCAGCCCTGTGCACGAGACTTGCTGGGAAAGGAGGTTTGTGTTGTGATTTAGGACACGTGGGAGTGTGTACACACAGGTGTGTGACACACTCACGGGAACAGATTTCAGCATGCTTCTCCAGGTGCAGTGTTCAGCCTCTTGTGATGTTCTGGTCTAGTCTCCCCTTATCCATTGTGTTGGTCACGGCTTAGGGGCAGGTGGGGACACGCCCTGCCATGGCCCGTGGTCACCGACGGCGGCCTCAGACCTGCAGCGTGAAAACGGCTGCCACGCGTCCCAGGGCCCGTTCTGCTCCGCCAGCCCAGCTCGCTCACCCCGCTGTCACCTGTCCCCAGGAAGGCACTGCAGCGTCAGGCTGCGGTCTGGGCACTTTTCGAGCTGGGCCGCCCTCCGGGCCTCGTCCCTGTTCATGGAGCGTGTCTTTGTTGCCTCGCGATTTCACGGGCTGGGGCTCCGTCCTTCGTCCAGGGACAGTCTGGGGCGTGCTGTGCGGTCATCCCTGCCAGACCTCCACAGGGCCTGGTCCTCTGTCAGGCGGCAGCCTTGTTCCCGAGTGTGACGGGGCCTCCAGCTCTGTTGTCGCTCGGTCTCCCCTGCATGATCTCTTGACCCTGTCTTAACGTTTTGTCACAAGCTGAGCTGGGGGGGGTG
>NW_021701246.1:0-1082 GCF_005190385.1 Monodon monoceros
TTTATCCATATTTTGCTTTCTCGGATATTTAACTTGTACCGTAGGCGAGGTTCTTGTAAACAGAGCCCTCCCAAACTTTGGGGTGGCTGTGTGTTTTTGATTTTAATTTCCCTAAGCTATAGGACCATAAGTGGAAGTGCCATAGGCTGTGTTGCTTTATTTCCTATGTGTTTCAGGAAACACCATACACTTCTCCAGAGTGGCTGTTGGCAATTTACATCCCGCCCATCAGCATAACAAGGCTGCCTGTTCTCCATGAACTGCCCTGCCTTTCTGGATTTTACACTTTTTTCAGATGTCCCATTTGACTGGGGGGCAGTGAGACTTCATTGTAGTGCAGATTTCGTTTACACACTTGCTTGGTTGGCCAAAAAGTCCGTATGCGTTTTTTCCTGAATATATTCAGGAAAAAACGCATACGCCCTTTTTGGCCAAGTGCATCATTGTTGACATTCTGCCTCTTTTCCTATGCTTTAAGTGCAATTCCAGTCTACCCTCTGAAATCGTTTTCCTGAAATTCTGCCCGCTTTCAAGTTCTCTTCGAAGACTTACTTCAATACATTTGTGGACGATAGCTGTCATTCATAACTCTGCAGGTTTGTGAATTACAGTGCCCCTGAGCTCCTTTCTTCAACTCACTTTCTTGTGAGCTGGCCGCAAATCCGCAGGATTTCTTCAGGACCTAATCTGTTTCAGGCAGGGCACGCTGAGCCTTTGGTTAATTCCTCTTCCTGGTGGGAAATGAGCGTTCTATTTGCCCGTGCAGACACCTACAGTTAGTGTCTCATTGGTTCTCCCTATTCCTGTTCATCTTGCGCAGAAATTGCAAACTGTGCCAAATAGGAGATTAAGGGCACTGACTCTCCAAGTGAGGAGAGTGATAGTAAATCGTCTGGAATGGTGAACCCAAGTACCAGGGGCTAAGACTGAGATGCATTTGAAAACGTTTCCCAATCACACGGTGGACCATACTCTGGGTTTCCCATGCATGTTTTAGCTGAAGGAAGAATCCCTTAAACCTGGAGAGTTGGTACTCATGGAATGGGTACCATGCAGTATGACTTCAAAGGGTCTGCGTTTGC
>NW_021701247.1:0-461 GCF_005190385.1 Monodon monoceros
ATTATGGTTTTCTCAGGGTATATGCCCAGTAGTGGGATTGCTGGGTCGTATGGTAGTTCTATTTTTCGTTTTTTAAGAAACCTCCATGCTGTTCTCCATAGTGGCTGTATCAATTTACATTCCCACCAACAGTGCAAGAGGGTTCCCTTTTCTCCACACCCCTCTCCAGCATTTATTGTTTCTAGATTTTTTGATGATGGCCATTCTGACCAGTGTGAGATGATATCTCATTGTAGTTTCGATTTGCATTTCTCTAATGATTAATGATGTTGAGCATTCTTTCATGTGTTTGTTGGCAGTCTGTATATCTTCTTTGGAGAAATGTCTATTTAGGTCTTCTGCCCATGTTTGGATTGGGTTGTTTGTTTTTTTGTTATTGAGCTGCATGAGCTGCTTATAAATTTTGGAGATTAATCCTTTGTCAGTTGCTTCATTTGCAAATATTTTCTCCCATTCTGCGG
>NW_021701247.1:561-3603 GCF_005190385.1 Monodon monoceros
TTTTTTTGTTATTGAGCTGCATGAGCTGCTTATAAATTTTGGAGATTAATCCTTTGTCAGTTGCTTCATTTGCAAATATTTTCTCCCATTCTGAGGGTTGTCTTTTGGTCTTGTTTACGGTTTCCTTTGCTGTGCAAAAGCTTTGAAGTTTCATTAGGTCCCATTTGTTTATTTTTGTTTTTATTTCCATTTCTCTAGGAGGTGGGTCAAAAAGGATCTTGCTGTGATTTATGTCATAGAGTGTTCTGCCTGTGTTTTCCTCTAAGAGTTTGATAGTTTCTGGCCTTACATTTAGGTCTTTAATCCATTTTGAGCTTATTTTTGTGTATGGTGTAAGGGACTGATCTAATCTCATACTTTTACATGTACCTGTCCAGTTTTCCCAGCACCACTTATTGAAGAGGCTGTCCTTTCTCCACTGTACATTCCTGCCTCCTTTATCAAAGATAAGGTGACCATATGTGCATGGGTTTATCTCTGGGCTTTCTATCCTGTTCCATTGATCTATATTTCTGTTTTGGGGCCAGTACCATACTGTCTTGATTACTGTAGCTTTATAGTATAGTCTGAAGTTAGGGAGCCTGATTCCTCAGCTCCGTTTTTCGTTCTCAAGATTGCTTTGGCTATTCGGGGTCTTTTGTGTTTCCATACAAACTGTGAAAGTTTTTGTTCTAGTTCTGTGAAAAATGCCAGTGGTAGTTTGATAGGGATTGCATTGAATCTGTAGATTGCTTTGGGTAGTAGAGTCATTTTCACAATGTTGATTCTTCCAATCCAAGAACATGGTATATCTCTCCATCTATTTGTATCATCTTTAATTTCTTTCATCAGTGTCTTATAATTTTCTGCATACAGGTCTTCTGTCTCCTTAGGTAGGTTTATTCCTAGATATTTTACTCTTTTTGTTGCAATGGTAAATGGGAGTGTTTTCTTGATTTCACTTTCAGATTTTTCATCATTAGTGTATAGGAATGCCAGAGATTTCTGTGCATTAATTTTGTATCCTGCTACTTTACCAAATTCATTGATTAGCTCTAGTAGTTTTCTGGTAGCATCTTTAGGATTCTCTATGTATAGTATCATGTCATCTGCAAACAGTGACAGCTTTACTTCTTCTTTTCCGATTTGGATACCTTTTATTTCCTTTTCTTCTCTGATTGCTGTGGATAAAACTTCCAAAACTATGTTGAATAAGAGTGGTGAGAGGGGGCAACCTTGTCTTGTTCCTGATCCTAGTGGAAATGCTTTCAGTTTTTCACCATTGAGGACAATGTTGGCTGTGGGTTTGTCATATATGGCCTTTATTATGTTGAGGAAAGTTCCCTCTATGCCTACTTTCTGCAGGGTTTCTATCATAAATGGGTGTTGAATTTTGTCAAAAGCTTTCTCTGCATCTATTGAGATGATCATATGGTTTTTCTCCTTCAATTTGTTAATATGGTGTATCACGTTGATTGACTTGCGTATATTGAAGAATTCTTGCATTCCTGGAATAAACCCCACTTGATCATGGTGTATGATCTGTTTAATGTGGTGTTGGATTCTGTTTGCTAGTATTTTGTTGAGGATTTTTGCATCTATGTTCATCAGTGATATTGGCCTGTAGTTTTCTTTCTTTGTGACCTCCTTGTCTGGTTTTGGTATCTGGGTGATGGTGGCCTCGTAGAATGAGTTTGGGAGTGTTCCTCCCTCTGCTATATTTTGGAAGAGTTTGAGAAGAATAGCTGTTATCTCTTCTCTAAATGTTTGATAGAATTTGCCTGTGAAGCCATCTGGTCCTGGGCTTTTGTTTGTTGGAAGATTTTTAATCACAGTTTCAATTTCAGTGCTTGTGATTGGTCTGTTCATATTTTCTATTTCTTCCTGATTCAGTCTTGGCAGGTTGTGCATATCTAAGAATTTGTCCATTTCTTCCAGGTTGTCCATTTTATTGGCATAGAGTTGCTTGTAGTGACCTCTCATGATCTTTTGTATTTCTGCAGTGTCAGTTGTTACTTCTCCTTTTTCATTTCTAATTCTATTGATTTGAGTCTTCTCCCTTTTTTTCTTGATGAGTCTGGCTAATGGTTTATCAGTTTTGTTTATCTTCTCAAAGAACCAGCTTTTAGTTTTATTGATCTTTGCTATCGTTTCCTTCATTTCTTTTTCATTTATTTCTGATCTGATTTTTATGATTTCTTTCCTTCTGCTAACTCTGGGGTTTTTTGTTCTTCTTTCTCTAATTGCTTTAGGTGCAAGGTTAGGTTGTTTATTCAAGGTGTTTCCTGTTTCTTAAGGTAGGATTGTATTGCTATAAACTTCCCTCTTAGAACTGCTTTTGCTGCATCCCATAGATTTTGGGTCGTCGTGTCTCCATTGTCATTTGTTTCTAGGTATTTTTTAATTTCCTCTTTGATTTCTTCAGTGATCAGTTCGTTATTAAGTAGTGTATTGTTTAGCCTCCATGTGTTTGTATTTTTTACAGATCTTTTCCTGTAATTGGTATCTAGTCTCACAGCATTGTGGTCGGAAAAAAATACTTGATACAATTTCAATTTTCTTAAATTTACCAAGGCTTGATTTGTGACCCAAGATATGATCTATCCTGGAGAATGTTCCATGAGCACTAGAGAAAAATGTGTATTCTGTTGTTTTTGGATGGAATGTCCTATAAATATCAATTAAGTCCATCTTGTTTAATGTATCATTTAAAGCTTGTGTCTCCTTATTTATTTTCATTTTGGATGATCTGTCCATTGGTGAAAGTGGGGTGTTAAAGTCCCCTACTATGAATGTGTTACTGTCGATTTCCCCTTTTATGGCTGTTAGTATTTGCCTTATGTATTGAGGTGCTCCTATGTTGGGTGCATAAATATTTACAATTGTTATATCTTCTTGGATGGATCCCTTGATCATTATGTAGTGTCCTTCTTTGTCTCTTGTAATAGTCTTTATTTTAAAGTCTGTTTTGTCTGATATGAGAATTGCTACTCCAGCTTTCTTTTGGTTTCCATTTGCATGAAATATCTTTTTCCATCCCCTCACTTTCAGTCTGTATGTGTC
>NW_021701248.1:0-1468 GCF_005190385.1 Monodon monoceros
GCTAACACTAACCCATACCCTAACACCTACGCTCACCCTAAACCGTTATCGTACCCTAACCTGTACCCTAAACCGTCCCCGTCCCCTAACCCTAACCCTAACCCTAACCCTTACCCGAAGCCTTACCTCAACCGTCCCATAATCCTAACCCGTACGCTAACACTAACCCGTACCCTAACACGTACGCTCACCCTTAACCGTTTTCGTACCCTAACCTCTACCCTAAACCTTCCCCGTCCCCTAACCCTAACCCTGACCCTTACCCGAAGCCTTACCCTCACCTGTCCCCTAATCCTAACCCGTACGCTAACACTAACCCGTACCCTAACACGTACGCTCACACTAAACCGTTGTCGTACACTAACCTGTACCCTAAACCTTCCCCGTCCCCAAACCCTAACCCTAACCCTAACACTTACCCGAAGCCTTACCCTCACCCGTGCCCTAATCTTAACCCGTACGCTAACACTAACCCGTACCCTAACACCTACGCTCATGCTAAACCGTTGTCGTACCCTAAACTGTACCCTAAACCGTCCCCGTCCCCTAAACTTAACCTTAACCCTAACCCTTACACGAAGCCTTAACCTCACCCGTCCCCTAATCCTAACCCGTATGCTAACACTAACCCATACCCTAACATGTACGCTCACCCTTAACATTTGTCATACCCTAACCTGTACCCTAAACCGTCCCCGTCCCCTAACCCTAACCCTAACCCTTACCCGAAGCCTTACCTTCATCTGTCCCCTAATACTAAACCGTAAGCTAACACTAACCCGTACCCTAACACGTACGCTCACCCTTAACCGTTGTCGTACCCTAACCTGTACCCTAAACCGTCCCCGTCCCCTAACCCTAAACCTAACCCTTACCCGAAGCCTTACCTTCACCTGTCCCCTAATCCTAACCCGTACGCTAACACTAACCCGCACCCTAACACGTACGCTCACCCTTAACCGTTGTCGTACCCTAACCTGTACCCTAAACCGTCCCCATCCCCTAAACCTAACCCTAACCCTAAACCTAACACTTACCCGAAGCCCTACCCTCACCCGTCCCCTAATCCGAACCCGTACGCTAACACTAACCCATACCGTATCACGTACGCTCACGTTAAACCATTGTCATACCCTAACCTGTACCCTAAACTGTCCCCGTCCCCTAACCCTAACCCTAACCCTAACCTAACCCTTACCCGAAGCCTTACCCTCACCCGTCCCCTAATCCTAACCCGTATGCTAACACTAACCCATACCCTAGCACGTACGCTCACCCTTAACCGCTGTCGTACCCTAACCTGTACCTTAAACCATCCCCGTCCCCTAACCCTAACCCTAACCCTAACCCTAACCCTTACCGAAGCTTTACCCTAACCCGTCCCTTAATCCTAACCCGTACGCTAACCCTAACCCGTACCGTAACACGTACGCTCACCCTAAATCTTTGTCATACCCTAACTTGTACC
>NW_021701248.1:1478-2946 GCF_005190385.1 Monodon monoceros
GCTAACACTAACCCATACCCTAACACCTACGCTCACCCTAAACCGTTATCGTACCCTAACCTGTACCCTAAACCGTCCCCGTCCCCTAACCCTAACCCTAACCCTAACCCTTACCCGAAGCCTTACCTCAACCGTCCCATAATCCTAACCCGTACGCTAACACTAACCCGTACCCTAACACGTACGCTCACCCTTAACCGTTTTCGTACCCTAACCTCTACCCTAAACCTTCCCCGTCCCCTAACCCTAACCCTGACCCTTACCCGAAGCCTTACCCTCACCTGTCCCCTAATCCTAACCCGTACGCTAACACTAACCCGTACCCTAACACGTACGCTCACACTAAACCGTTGTCGTACACTAACCTGTACCCTAAACCTTCCCCGTCCCCAAACCCTAACCCTAACCCTAACACTTACCCGAAGCCTTACCCTCACCCGTGCCCTAATCTTAACCCGTACGCTAACACTAACCCGTACCCTAACACCTACGCTCATGCTAAACCGTTGTCGTACCCTAAACTGTACCCTAAACCGTCCCCGTCCCCTAAACTTAACCTTAACCCTAACCCTTACACGAAGCCTTAACCTCACCCGTCCCCTAATCCTAACCCGTATGCTAACACTAACCCATACCCTAACATGTACGCTCACCCTTAACATTTGTCATACCCTAACCTGTACCCTAAACCGTCCCCGTCCCCTAACCCTAACCCTAACCCTTACCCGAAGCCTTACCTTCATCTGTCCCCTAATACTAAACCGTAAGCTAACACTAACCCGTACCCTAACACGTACGCTCACCCTTAACCGTTGTCGTACCCTAACCTGTACCCTAAACCGTCCCCGTCCCCTAACCCTAAACCTAACCCTTACCCGAAGCCTTACCTTCACCTGTCCCCTAATCCTAACCCGTACGCTAACACTAACCCGCACCCTAACACGTACGCTCACCCTTAACCGTTGTCGTACCCTAACCTGTACCCTAAACCGTCCCCATCCCCTAAACCTAACCCTAACCCTAAACCTAACACTTACCCGAAGCCCTACCCTCACCCGTCCCCTAATCCGAACCCGTACGCTAACACTAACCCATACCGTATCACGTACGCTCACGTTAAACCATTGTCATACCCTAACCTGTACCCTAAACTGTCCCCGTCCCCTAACCCTAACCCTAACCCTAACCTAACCCTTACCCGAAGCCTTACCCTCACCCGTCCCCTAATCCTAACCCGTATGCTAACACTAACCCATACCCTAGCACGTACGCTCACCCTTAACCGCTGTCGTACCCTAACCTGTACCTTAAACCATCCCCGTCCCCTAACCCTAACCCTAACCCTAACCCTAACCCTTACCGAAGCTTTACCCTAACCCGTCCCTTAATCCTAACCCGTACGCTAACCCTAACCCGTACCGTAACACGTACGCTCACCCTAAATCTTTGTCATACCCTAACTTGTACC
>NW_021701249.1:0-2744 GCF_005190385.1 Monodon monoceros
TGCTTTGTGACCGCCTAGAGGGGTGAGATAGGGAGGGTGGGAGGGAGGGAGACGCAGGAGGGAAGAGATATGGGAACATGTATATATGTGTAACTGATTCACTTTGTTATAAAGCAGAAACTAACAAAAAAAACAAAAACAAAAACTTTGAAAGTATTTTCCAGTCGTTTTCAGATGTAAGTCTGAATTATCCCAAACATGCAAAAATGTTGAAATTTATAAATAAAAAAGCAATAAAATGCACAGAAAATGAAAAAAAAAGTCCTGTTTTGTTCCTTTAACAGCAAAGACATTTTCATTAACAAAGAACGATGTTCATGTTTCTCTGTAAATGCTATTGTTACTCTATTTAAACTTTGATCTTGAATAACAGTAAAAAAAGTAAAATCTGTAGTAGAACTGTAAAATAATCTCTTCTATTAAAAATGTTTCTAGTGGTTTTACACAAACAGAAACAGTGACAAAATAAGCAGTCATTACAGAGTAAAAAAAAAAAAGTTATGTATGTTGGTGGACACATACTAAGAATGCAATAAATGTAAATTATGATTACATGGAACTAATTAAAGATACTTATGCAATAATAAAATCAATAAAATGAAAAAAGTATAAAAACTTTCAGTTATAAAATGATAAGTTCTGAGGATCTGATGTATAAAATGGTGACTATAATTGATAATACTATTTTGTATAATTTGAACCTACTAATAGAGTAGAACTTAGGTGTTCTCACCACACACAAAAAAAGAAAGGTGTATATGTGATAGATGTGTTAATTTGATGGGGATAATCCCTTCACAATGTATAGATATAGCAAGTCATCACATTGTATACTTCAAATATAGCACAATTTTGTTGGTCAATTTTACCTCAATAACATGAAAAAAATAAAAAAGAACCTGTATTTCTCAAGGGGCCAAACTGGCTTTGGCCAGTTTGCAGCAGATCTTTCAGGATAAAATCTAAATTCCTTAGAATGACACATGTGCTCCTCCGTGATAAAGCCTTCCAATATCTCTTCCAGTTTCACTTCCATTACGTTGTCCAATACTTACTATATTCAAAGACTGTGAGCATGGAGATCATGTTGTTTTATACACCACGTTATCTTAACACTCGCTCTTCTCTCTGCTTAGAATACCCTCGCTCTTATAGACTTTCCTTAACTCTTCCTTTCCCTTCCCTTGCAAAGTTTTCTTTAGTGCCTTATCTGAGCTTGTATCTTCTATAACACTTGTCTGTAGAAGTCATAGCAGTGTTGTTATTAAAACACATAAAACTGTCAAGCGTTCCTTCTCTGGACACCATGCTTTTGCAACCTGCTCTAGCCCTCCTTCCCATGGGGTAAGGAGTCCATAAGGCCAAGAGGATACACGGGTAACTGAGTCCCTGGGATTTCCTCTGCAAGTGTTCTTGAGCCTGCCTCTGGGGCTTATTCTGGCCTCTTCCCAGTCTCCATCCTCCTGAGTGTGGTCTGCCCCACTGGTATGCACACCTATGTGCCCAATGGGTAGCTGAGGGCAGTTGTTGCCTAAGGAGAAGGATGCTGGCTCTCCCCTGACTGGCATATTCTGCTGTCGAACTGGGAGGAGTCCAGGTCATTATGAGACTATATACATAGAGAATATATATGATAGATAAAATAATAAGTAACTCAACAGTTTATTGACTGAATTTTATACCTCTTCTTAAATGTTTAGAACTCTGCTGTTGACAAAGACTCTCTCCTTGATCAACTTTTGTCAAGTTCCTCTTAGCCTTCTTCTTGACTTGGCCTCCATCTTGGGCCCTCTCCTCTTGCTGGGCCCAATTTTAGCAAGAATCTTGCTAAGTCAGTTTACAGAGAATCTCCCCACCTTTGATATCCAGTCACCCTGGCCTACCTTCAGCAAGAATCCTGTTGAGTTGCTTTAGCAAGAATCTCTGTACTCTTGTTGTCTCCTTCCTCTTAGTAATTTTCCATCCACTGACATTCTCATCCTATTCTTTGGCTATAAATTCCTGCTTATCCTTCTTATACTATACTGAAGTCTCCTTTTCCTCGATTGCAATAGTTTCTGAATAAAATCCTGCTTTACCGCTTTCACCAGTGTTTGGCTTCAGATCTCTTTGATGGTTTAAGAATCTTCATTTATATTCTCCTCCAGACTCCACAGATATTAGGGGTGGGCCTTTTTATTGAGCATTCATTATTTGCCAGTCACAATGCCAAGTGTCATTTATCATATGATCCACACAATAGCCAATTGATAGGTCCTACTGCCGACCTCAGTTTACACACAATGAAACTGGGACACAGAGGTGTTAAGAAACTTTGTCAAAGGTCTCCTAGCTCAGAAGAGTCAGAGCTGGGCCTGGAATGGAGCTACTGCCTCAGAGATTGGACTCTTAGCTTCTACAGGGCTATGAAAATGGCAATTGTGATTCTCATTTATTTTGAAGGGAATAAAACAGACTCATTAACCACAATTAGTGAGGTTGTCTGGAGAAAATAATCGTCTGGGAATCTGCAACAAATTGTTCAGACTCCAAGATTTGCCTTCTCAGACCTGAGACTAAACTACCATATGACCCAGCAATCCCACTACTGGACATATACCCTGAGAAAACCATAATTCAAAAAGAGTCATGTACCACAGTGTTCATTGCAGCTCTATTTACAATAGCCAGGACATGGAAGCAACCTAAGTGTCCATTGACAGATAAATGGATAAAGAAGGTGTGGCACATATATACAATGGAAT
>NW_021701250.1:0-8633 GCF_005190385.1 Monodon monoceros
CCTTTCATCCATCCAATCCAGAGCCCTATTGGAGGTTTACAAAGCAGTGGCAGACCAGCATTCTTACCATGTCCTAGACAGAACTGGAGAGCCAGTAGAATGATGGGCTTCACTCCACTAATGAACTACAGGTGCTTCTGTTTGCTGACACACCCCTGGATCAGGAACATGACAAAGCTGGCCGGGACAGAGGACATCACAGATATGACACAGACGGACATAATTATGTCCACCAACATGTTCTTCTTGCAAAGAGAAAGTCAGTGAGAATCTGAGCGTTCATTGATGCAATTGAGGACTCAATCAAGGCAGACACACACACGCAATATCTGAAGTATAGCCCAGGGAAAAACACCGGCTCAATAAATAAAATAAAATTATTTTATTCAGAGTTAAACCATCATTTTCAGGTCAATAACCTGACACTTCAAATGCGGAACTGATTTCTCTGAGTTCATGAAAGAGTCCAGTACCAAAATGAAACTATTAAAAGAGGTCGGAGAGGGAATTTCCTGGCAGTCCAGTGGTTAGGACTCTATGCTTCCACTTCAGGGGGCCTGGGTTCAATCCCTGGTCAGGGAAGGCCTGGCCCAAAATAAAATAAATAAATAAATAAATAAATGGAATTTAATTTAATTATTAAAAAGAAAGAGGTCTGAGAGTGGCCTAATGGGGTTCACTCTGGTTCACTGTTTTTGACATTATAAGAGCAGCAGGTTGTAAATTCTCACACACACAAAGGACTGCTTTGGTTTGAAAACTTAATAAATGCAGAAATATTAGTGTGAAATTACTCAAATAAGTTAAATTCTTCTGGCTGTAAATAAATTGGAAAAAAACAATGTATAGCATATTAATCTAACAGAAACAAAAATTCTAACAGAGTCTTGTTATAAGAACGGTCTTATACACCCTTTATACAGGATCATATAAAATTTCCATTGACCTATATAATTATTCTGTAGGAGATAAGCAGAAACAATAATTGCCATGCTCCACGTATAGGATCTACACTTTCAAGTATTAACTGGAGCTCGGTCTGGAGTGGCGTAAGATCACTAGATGCCAGTGATGGCTTTGTATTGAAAAGTCTTAAACAATAAACTGTTAGGTGACCATGTTTACCTGCCAGCTACTCCCATGTACCAACTACTCTGGGCCCCTTTTTCTGACATGTTTTGGGATGAATACTGTTACTTGCCAAGCTACAAGTGTTCCTTCGCTTGCTTGATGGCATCCTTAACTTTGACTTGGAGGACATGATTGAGAAGTACTGGCACCCAGAGAAACCTACCATACCTAAAAGTACAGCCTGACATTAGAACACTGAGAATATGAACACAGTATCGCTTTGTAGCAGATACAGCATGAGCCTGTACATGCTTCATTTACATGAATTCCCTCTTTAAATGAAATCTAAAGTTAGATTTGGTGAGAGTTATAGCTCAATCTCCTCTGTTGGATTCTGGCAACCTCTTAACTCCTATTATTTCTGCCCAGGGGGCTAACAGAAGCTAAATGGGGAAGGGGAGGAGGCTGGGCTTGATTACAGACAAAGTTAGACATCTGAGATGTTAAAGAAAGAATACTCATTCATCTCACAGATGCTCCTCCAACTATGGTGGCTCGGGCCTGAACTTGGATCGTAGGGTAAACGAATGGGGAATCAGTACGAGCAGTGAGGGACACTGACCAGAAAGACCTGAAGGACTTATACACAGGCCTTGGCTCTCTCCCAGCATGAGAGCCACTGTAGATGTCCCATACTACACTGCTCAGAGAGCTATGTTGTGAGGCAGCCATGTAAGTTATCTCATTTTCCTGAAGGTATGAAGATTTCAACGATTCTTCCTTCTTTTCTTCTGAGTACCACCTATTCCTTCAAAACTCAGAGGGACAAATGAGTTGAAAAGCAGTGAAAGTAAATGCTTTTAATACCACTTCTTCCATCCAAGTCCTTCGTGGGTCCATGTAAAAAGCCTGAGAAACTGTCCTTAAATCCGTAGGACCCTATGAATCTGATTTGGGAGAAAAGTGTAACCAAGATATGAGACTCACACTTTGGATTAAACTAATTAAAAACAACCTTATTTACTGAGATATGACTGAGCTAGAAGCTTTTTAAATTCAAAGTAAACTGAGCACATGTGTCTTTATGGGGCAGAATTGGGACAGAAGACAAATCAAGGACAACAATGACACATGTCCCTCAAACATGTACCACAGTGTGACCAGACTCTGCCCACAGGGCCCAGGCTCTGCCATCAGCCAGCCACCAAGGTCTGGTCCATTCTGCTCTCAGCAGGGCCATTATGGCAAGCCAAGGAGAGCCCCAGCAACTTATTCTGAACAACTATGAAGTATCAGAATAGACTGTGAAGTATCATTCTTTATGGTTACAAAAGGTTTTCAGGGAGCAGCACCGTTGACTATGCCTAGCGAATTCTTTTGTTCATTGGAGTTATACTGATGAAGAGAAGAGCTCTTATTTTAAAGAAACGCAATCAGGAAGGACTGCTTTAAGTTTTCAACACCATTTGAAATTCCTTCTCCTCACCCTGCAACCTGGATGCTGATAAGCCAGCAGAGAGACATCAGAAGCAAGCCTCTTGGGCTTCCCTGGTGGCGCAGTGGTTTAGAGTCCACCTGCCGATGCAGGGGACACGGGTTCGTGCCCCGATCCAGGAGGATCCCACATGCCGCGGAGTGGCTGGGCCCGTGAGCCATGGCCGCCGAGCCTGCGCGTCCGGAGCCTGTGCTCCGCAACGGGAGAGGCCACAACAGTGAGAGGCCCGCATACCGCACAAAAAAAAAAAAAAAAAGCAAGCCTCTTCCTGAAATCATTCTCAGAAAAAATGGCTCAGAACTGTTTCCCACACTCAGAGTTTCAGAGGATGTCAGAGTTGTAAGACCCACAGAAGTTTTATGGGCGAGCCTCCCTAATTCAGCGGTGAGGAAACAGGCCCAGGGACTCAGCGTGACCTGTCCAAGGTCACCAGCTCATCTGTGGCAGAGGCAGAGATGAAGCTGGGCTTATCACAGTCTGTCCCGTGACACCACCACTGGGGGAGAGTCCACAGTGTGCCTTCCACAGCTCACTGATCAAGAGTGTTATATTCTGGTTGGACCTCGAACCAGTAAGGAAACTAGGCTGACTTCAAAAGAGAGAAGCAGGCTAAGCTCCCTCAGATACAGGAACAATGTGCTCCAAGGCCCCTCCTCTCAAAACTCACACGCTTTTCCCTATGACAAGAATCAAGACTGAAAGAGACCCTCCTGACACGGCAGATCACCGATTCCTTCTCCCCAAGCCCACCCTGCACCCCACCTGAACGGTCACACACTGAAAGTGACTCACTTGTGGAGGAGGCAGCCCCCCAGCCCCCAGGGGACACACGGGCAGCATCTTCTTGATTCTGTCGCTGCTACACTGGCAGGCGGGGGAGGGGTTCTCCATCGTCCAGTTCCCGTTTCGGAAGAGCTCCGTGATGGTCTGGGGGACGGGGGTGGTGGTCCACTCCTCCTCCCCCACCGAGCAGGGCATGTCTCTGCAAAGGGACGTCAAAGGTAGGATCACCCAAGAGGGCCTGGCCTCTCCTATTGCCTCAGAGCACAGGACCAACCAATAACAACTGCAAACGTGCATTTATACCCTCACCTTTTGGTTATTTTATGACCCCCTCCCCGCTGCCATCGGCTTGTAAGCTGCAGACTCATTTTACGGTTGGGGTGATGGAACACAAAAAGGGCTTAAATACTCGTATACTGAACTCAAGTCAATCCAAGCTACCGCCCATGTCTTCACTCAACAAACATTCACTGAGCAGCTACTATATGCCAGACACTGTTTGCATATTTGAGAGTCTGGGTGAATAAGAAAAAGTCCCTACCTTCAAGGAGTTTGCAATCCTATAGAGAAATTGGACAGTAAACAAATAATTACATCACTTAGCCAAAAATAAAGCAGTGCATGAGGAGAAGGGTGACTACGCTCCCTGAGAAGGTGATAACTTCTTCCAAGGCATAAACGATTAGGAAAAACAAGCCAGGAAAAGATTTGGGGAGAAAGAACACTATGAGCAAAGGCAATGGAAAGTGTAGGTACAAAGTCCCACAAAAGAAATGAGCTTTTACGTTTAAGGAACAACAGGAAGGCAGTGGGGCTGGAATGTGATGAGTACAAGGGAGCGTGATGGGAGCTGAGGAGGAGAGGGAGGCGGGAGCCACAGGACACAGGCCTGCGAAGAGTCTGCATTTTATGCTCAACGTGCTGAAGCCTGGTGGAGAGTGTCAGGATGCACTTTATGTTTCAAAACGAGTAGAGAATTGGGAGGGGCACAGTTAGTAGGGGTCAGAGTTGTTGGTACATGAAGAGCTAGGTTGTTTGCAAGCACCCCAGGTGACCAACGACAAGGCCTTTATGCCTGACTTGAGTTCTAAATTACTGTGTAACCATCAACAAGTCACTTGCCCTCTTGGAGCTTATTTTCACTAGCAAAATAAAAGTGTAATACTTCTTTCAACAAAGTATTTCTAGTGTCCCTTTCAGTTTCAAAATTATACAATTTAATGCATTTATTTCTGAGAAATTTATCCTTAAAAAAGTGAAAGATTCCAATGATGCCCCTGGTTCTAATATTCTGGGGGTTCAGTGCAGAAATTAATCTGAGTGATTAATTCTATGGGAGAGTACTATAATGAGATTCTCTCATTTAATTATTCTTACAACCCTACTACCCTAGGTAGTAGTTTAATTATCCCCAATAACAAACAAGGTAACAGAGGCTCAGAGAAACTGAGTAACTTACCCAAGGTTACACAGCCAATAAGTACCAGAACCGGAATTCAAATCCAGGTGTGTATGCTCCAAACTCATATTCTTTATATCACTCACACAGTCTGTTGAGAAGAATCTATGCAGACTCCTTCCCTTGATTTTATAGAGAGACAAGTCACATACAAAGAAGCAGGAATCAGCATGCCATGAATTTCTTACTAAAAGCTATAATACAATGGAGAATTGCCTTTGAAATTATAAGGAAACATTATTTCCAATGTAGAATTTTATGCCCAACCAACATAAGAATCAAGAGATTTGGTAGAATAAAACATTTTTAGAAATTCAAGTCTCGAATAAAAAAGCTACCAAATCCTGGCAACAGGAGGTCCAACACAAGGCAAACGAGATCCCCCAGGATATCAGTGAGAGGAGATCCCAGAATTACTACCATGCTATCTTAAAAAACAATTAGCCCACACTGGAGCAAGAGAACAAACGACCCCCGGAAGATAATGCCAGAAGATGAAACTAACAAGCTGATTAATGGGTTTAAGCATATTGAGAGGAAATTTATTTAGGCAAAGAATTTGGTGATTAATAAGTGATGGGTATAATGAAAATAATAGAACAAATGAAAAAGAAATAGTCACTCTCCTATTGATTAAGATCATAGGTTTAAGCCACAAAGCAGTGGCTTACACTAGAAAAATTTTCTCTTGTAAAAAAGAAGTCCAGAGATAGGCAGTTCAGGGCTCCTAGTATGGTGCTCCACGGTGTCAGAACCTAGGCTGCTTCTCTTTTGCTCTGCCATCTTCAGCATGTGGTTTCTACCTCATAGTCCAAGAACTCAAGCCATTACTCCAAATTCCAGCAAGCAGAAATAAGAAAGAAACAAAGAGGGCAAGAACCGCTCCTGCACTGCTTTAAGGCCACTTACAGTAGGTCATAAATGCATTAACACATCCCACTGGCCAGGACTTAGTCACAAGGCTGCACCAAGCTGCAAGGGTTCTATTGCTAATTTTCAAAGAAGGTGGGGTGGGAGAAGAATGGCTATTGGGAAATAGCTAGCAGTCTCTGCTACCTCCCTCCAGCACTTTCTATTCTCCATATCCTACTTGTTTTTACTCATCATAGTTATTAAGCCTTGACATATTTTTCCTTCATTTGTTTTTGTTTCCACTAACCTAGAATCTCCAAGAGAACACGAACTTTGACTTTTGTTCACCCCTGCACCCCAGTTTTTGGAAAAGTGCCTGAAGTATAAAGGAGTTTAATTAATATGGGTTGAATGATGGAATGAATTGTTAATTCTAGGGGGGAAAAGCCTCAGAAAATAAATTTAAACATAACGATCCAGTCCAGGCACACATGATGCTTTTTTGTCTTGCTTCGTTAGAAATGGACACCCATCCACTAGAAAAACTGACTCATCACCCTCTGGAATTACTAACTTGAAAAAGCCTCCCTTCCTCTGAACAGATGATTCAAAAGTCTTTGCAAAGGCACAACCAATACAACCACAGACAATAGCCTTGTAATAATTCCCTAGTCTTAACAGTATAAGCAATATTACTTCAATGTGTGCATGAATGTAATGATTGTGTAATTGTATTTAGTGTATTTATATGTTTAGAAGGTAATGTAATTAGTAATTATGTAAACATCAATATAATCAAATTAATAACGTTACAATTATCTATTCTTAATGTAAGCATTATCAGATGCAGGAAAGAAAGTGTATTTTGGGGTAGTGGTATGTAACAGACCTAAATCCTCATTTTCCAAGCAACAGACACTATCTACAACTGAAAATATCAAGAAACACCAGAAAAGGCATATAATGACGTTTACATAATAATAAACAAGCTCTACAAGAAACAGCTGAAAATGTTGAAAGTTAACTACTCTGGGGACCAATTTCAGGAATAAGAAGGACAAGATCAGAGGTCTGCTGTTTTGCTTTTAAGGTTTAAAAACTATTTGATTCAAACTATATATATTTAAATTTGAATTTTCGAATCTAGTTCGGGGCCCCCATTCCTCTAAGCTCCTGAGAAATACAATCTATATCATTATTAGGAGCCTTACAAGGTCATACTGGGGGTGGCAATAGGGAGAGAAAATGCACTTAATGAACAAAAGGGAAGAATCACTAGTCTTTAGCTACACGTGAATCACCCGACTAAAACTGACCGCTGCAAACACGTCCGCGATTTAAAATGCAAAGCATGACGCACACACGCATCCATACTGCCTTCCCAATGATCATACACACTCATTCTACACACGAACTTTTACTGATTGTATGCAAGAGCTCTTGGAGATGAGGCGATGTGTCCAGACAGGTGGTACAGGAACGACCTCAGCATTCAGCTAATTCTAATATCACTCTTGACGATGGGGGCGAGAACGTTTGGGGAAACAAAGGAGCCAGGAAGGGCGAAAGGTGACACCAAAAGGCGTCGGAGCCGGCCCCAGGCGGACGCCTTACGCACTGGGTTCTCCGGCCACGCCCCAACCCCGGGCGTGAGGCGGAGCTGACCCGCGGATCCCCGCCCCGAGCCTGCGTCCGGCAGTTGTGCAGGTGTCGCTCCCTGCTAGTCGGGAAGCCACAAGAGGAGGAGTTTAAGGAAGAATCCCGGCCGCGGCCCTTCTCGGCGTTCGAAGCCGCGCCATGCTTGCCCTCGGAAAGAGCCTGACTAAGGCTCTGGCCGCTCGGACCCTGGCGCCTCAGGTACCCGCCCCGGGGACGCGCCCAAAATGATCCCTGGGAGAGGGGAGGAGAGGGGAGGGGAGGGCCCGGGAGGCGCACCACCCGGCTCGCGCTCCCTGACCTGGGAGCCTTGTGCTGCTGCCTACTTGTAGAGCAAGTCCCAGCACCTGGAAGCGAGGACCCTGGAGCGCGCAGGAGGAGAAAGGGTGCCCTTAGGGGAAGACCGGCTGCCTGTGTCGCCTACGGCCGGCTCGGGAACAACCATGGATGGGGTTGTTTTCTAGCCTGGGTGCCCGGCGGCCCTGAGCCCACCCCTGAAGCGCCAGCTGCTGCGTTCTTGCCGCCCCGCGCCTTTGGGCTCGCCGCGCTGGTCCCTGTGCCAGGCGCTGGCCCCTGTGCCAGGCACTGGTCCAGCCTCTTCTACTGACTTTTGGCAAGCCACAAGCCCCTCTAGACTGAAGGGTGAAGGAGAAAAAGGTCAGCCTGACGCTAGCAGGACAACAGGCCTCCCCATTATACATGAAATAAAACTGAGCATTTTGCAGAGAACCTCAGAGAGGGGCCCAGGGTACAGGTGGTGCAGCATCTGCCCAGCTGCCACTGTCTCCTGCAGTCTGTGCCCAAGTCACGCAGGGTCGGGAACTTCCTAGAAAATATGATGATGACAACCTCATTAAAGTTAAATGAGAAATGATGAATTGGGAGATTGGCATTGACATATAAAAAATAATAAGAATTAAATAAATTTAAAAAGTTAAATGAGAAATGTACAAAATAGATTTTTGTGATTCGGCCTTAACTGTCGTGGATTGTCCTGTTTTGTGAGTCTAAGCTAGAGATGTTTTGTTGTTGTCTTTTGATGTTTAGGTTTGTACTCCTTTCTCAAGCAATAGGACAAGAAGGGGATTTACATAGAGACTGACTTCCTTTCTGTAAAGACTAAAGAGGAGCCATAATGGCCCCGTCACTCAAGATTAGCAATACAGCCTTTATCCTGAGTCTCTCTAGCGGGGCAGGGCCAAAATTATTCCTTACAACTTTATCCTGAACTTTGACCTTACTAAATGTCGATCAAATGCTCTCTTATAGGTAGGTGACTGGAAGTTACTGCTGCTGAAAATGAGCCCTGACATGAAT
>NW_021701251.1:0-4168 GCF_005190385.1 Monodon monoceros
ACTTCACTCTGTATGACAGACTCTAGGTCTATCCACCTCATTACAAATAGCTCAATTTCGTTTCTTTTTATGGCTGAGTAATATTCCATTGTATATATGTGCCACATCTTCTTTATCCATTCATCTGATGATGGGCACTTAGGTTGTTTTCATCTCCAGGCTATTGTAAATAGAGCTGCAATGAACATTTTGGTATATGACTCATTTTGAATTATGGTTTTCTCAGGGTATATGCCCAGTAGTGGGATTGCTGGGTCATATGGTAGTTCTATTTGTAGTTTTCTAAGGAACCTCCATACTGTTCTCCATAGTGGCTGTACCAATTCACATTCCCACCAGCAGTGCAAGAGTGTTCCCTTTTCTCCACACCCTCTCCAGCATTTATTTTTTCTAGAGTTTTTGATGATGACCATTCTGACTGGTGTGAGATGATATCTCATTGTAGTTTTGATTTGCATTTATCTAATGATTAATGATGTTGAGCATTCTTTCATGTGTTTGTTGGCAGTCTGTATATCTTCTTTGGAGAAATGTCTATTTAGGTCTTCTGCCCATTTTTGGATTGGGTTGTTTGTTTTATTGTTATTGAGCTGCATGTGCTGCCTGTAAATTTTGGAAATTAATCCTTTGTCAGTTGCTTCATTTGCAAATATTTTCTCCCATTCCGAGGGTTGTCTTTTGGTCTTGTTTATGGTTTCCTTTGCTGTGCAAAAGCTTTGACATTTCATTAGATCACATTTGTTTACTTTTGTTTTTATTTCCATTTCTCTAGGAGGTGGGTCAGAAAGGATCTTGCTGTGATTTATGTCATAGAGTGTTCTGCCGATGTTTTCCTCTAAGAGTTTGATAGTTTCTGGCCTTACATTTAGGTCTTTAATCCATTTTGAGCTTATTTTTGTGTATGCTGTTAGGGACTGATCTAATCTCATACTTTTACATGTACCTGTCCAGCTTTCCCAGCACCACTTTTGAAAAGGCTGTCCTTTCTCCACTGTACATTCCTGCCACCTTTATCAAAGATAAGGTGACAATATATGCATGGGTTTACCTCTCGTCTTTCTATCCTGTTCCATTGATCTATCTTTCTGTTTTTGTGCCAGTACCATACTGTCTTGATTACTGTAGCTTTGTAGTATAGTCTGAAGTCAGGGAGCCTGATTCCTCCAGCTCCGTTTTTCGTTCTCAAGATTGCTTTGTCTATTCAGGGTCTTTTGTGTTTCCATACAAATTGTGAAATTTTTTGTTCTAGTTCTGTGAAAAATGCCAGTGGTAGTTTGATAAGGATTGCATTGAATCTATAGATTGTTTTGGGTAGTAGAGTCACTTTCACAATGTTGATTCTTCCAATCCAAGAACATGGTATATCTCTTCGTCTATTTGTATTGTCTTTAATTTGTTTAATCAATGTCTTATAATTTTCTGCATACAGGTCTTTTGTCTCCTTAGGTAGGTTTATTCCTAGATATTTTATTCTTTTGTTGCAATGGTAAATGGGAGTGTTTTCGTTATTTCACTTTCAGATTTTTCATCATTAGTGTATAGGAATGCCAGAGATTTCTGTGGATTAATTTTGTATCCTGCTACTTTACCAAATTCATTGATTAGCTCTAGTAGTTTTCTCGTAGCATCTTTAGGATTCTTTATGTATAGTATCACTTCATCTGCAAACAGTGACAGCTTTACTTTTTCTTTTCTGATTTGGATTCCTTTTATTTCCTTTCCTTCTCTGATTGCTGTGGCTACAACTTCCAAAACTATGTTGAATAAGAGTGGTGAGAGTGGGCAACCTTGTCTTTTTCCTGATCTTAGTGGAAATGATTTCAGTTTTTCACCATTGAGGATGATGTTCGCTGTCAGCTTGTCATATATGGCCTTTATTATATTGAGGAAAGTTCCCTCTATGCCTACTTTCTGCAGGGTTTTTATCATAAATGGGTGTTGAATTTTTTCAGAAGCTTTCTGTGCGTCTATTGACATGATCATATGGTTTTTCTCCTTCAGTTTGTTAATATGGCTTATCACATTGATAGATTTGCGTATATTGAAGAATCCTTGCATTCCTGGAATAAATGCCACTTGATCATGGTTTATGATCCTTTTAATGTGCTGTTGGATTCTGTTTGCTATTATTTTGTTGAGGATTTTTACATCTATGTTCCTCAGTGATATTGGCCTGTAGTTTTCTTTCTTTGTGACATCCTTGTCTGGTTTTGGTATCAAGGTGTTGGTGGCCTCGTAGAAGGAATTTGGGAGTGTTCCTCCCTCTGTTATATTTTGGAAGATTTTGAGAAAGATAGGTGTTAGCTCTTCTCTAAATGTTTGATAGAATTCGCCTGTGAAGCCATCTGAGAGATTTGAGTGTTCTCCCTTTTTTTCTTGAGAGTCTGGCTAATGGTTTATCTATTTTGTTTAGCTTCTCAAAGAACCAGCTTTTAGTTTTATTGATCTTTGCTATTGTTTCCTTCATTTCTTTTTCATTTATTTCTGATCTGATTTTTATGATTTCTTTCCTTCTGCTAACTTTGGGTTTCTTTTTTTTTTCTTCTTTCTCTAATTGCTTGAGTTGCAATGTTAGGTTGTTTATTAGAGATGTTTCCTGCTTCTTAAGGTGGGCTTGTATTGCTATAAACTTCCCTCTTAGAATTGCTTTTGCTGCATCCCATAGGTTTTGGGTCATTGTGTCTCTATTGTCATTTATTTCTAGGTATTTTTTATTTCCTCTTTGATTTCTTCAGTGATCACTTTGTTATTAAGTAGTGTATTGTTTAGCCTCCATGTGTTTGTATTTTTTACAGATCTTTTTCTGTAATTGATATCTAGTCTCATGTCGTTGTGGTTGGAAAAGATACTTGATACAATTTCATTTTTCTTAAATTTACCAAGGCTTGATTTGTGAACCAAGATATGATCTCTCCTGGAGAGTGTTCCATGAGCACTTGAGAAAAATATGTATGTAGTGGAATAACTGAGGACATGGAAAGGAGACCTGACCCATGAGCCCCCCCCCCCCAGCAAACTGGGGGCTGGTGAATAAGCCGAAACTGCAAACAGTCCTGATTGCTTTGAGCCCCCTCAACAAACCCGGGGCATGCAAATAAGCCAGAACTGTGAACAGTCCTGAATGCTTTGAGCACCCCCCCCCACAAACCGGGGGCCTGCGAAAAAGCATTGAGTGCTTTGGGCACTGATCCATGAGATGTCTTCAGTATAATCAGAATAGTGGGAACGCAAGGAAATGTCCTTGTGCTACTTCAGTATAATCAAAATAATGTTGGGAACTTTGTGCTGCTTTTGCGTTCAAGGACGAAGCACAGCATGTTTTCAGGAAGGCCCATTATTGCTTGTATAATCAATAGAAGCATATGTTGCTGCTTTGGCATTTCTGGAATGTTAAGAAAATAAGTCTTAAAATGTAAACATAGACAATGCTTTAATTAAAGCTACCACAGCAGGACAGACAGCGCTGTTTTCCCTGAGCGAGCGGCAGTCCTCTACTGCTGTGCTTCAGCACAATTCATCTTGAGTGATGAGCTTACTTTCCGCCCTGTCATAATATAAACTACAACATGTGTATTCTGTTGTTTTTGGATGGAGTGTCCTATAAATATCAATTAAGTCCACCTTGTTTAATGTACCATTTAAAGCTTGTGTTTCCTTATTTATTTTCTTTTGGATGATCTGTCCATGGGTGAAAGCGGGGTGTTAAAGTCCCCTACTATGAATGTGTTACTGTCGATTTCCCCTCTTATGGCTGTTAGTGTTTGCCTTACGTATTGAGGTGCTCCTATGTTGGGTGCATAAATATTTACAATTGTTATATCTTCTTCTTGGATCGATCCCTTGATCATTATGTAGTGTCCTTCTTTGTCTCTTCTAATAGTCTTTATTTTAAAGTCTATTTTGTCTGATATGAGAATTGCTACTCCAGTTTTCTTTTGGTTTCCATTTGCATGGAATATCTTTTTCCATCCCCTTACTTTCAGTCTGTATGTGTCTCTAGGTCTGAAGTGGGTCTCTTGTAGACAGCATATCTATGGGTATTGTTTTTGTATCCATTCAGCCAATCTGTGTCTTTTGGTGGGAGCATTTAGTCCACTTACATTTAAGGTAATTATCAACATATATGTTCCTATTCCCATTTTCTAAATTGTTTTGGGTTCATTATTAT
>NW_021701252.1:0-1510 GCF_005190385.1 Monodon monoceros
CGCAGAAATTGCAAACTGTGCCAAACAGGAGGTTAAAGGCACTGACTGTCCAAGTGGGGAGAGTGGTAGTTAAGCGTCTGGAATCGTGAACCCGAGTATAAGGGGACGAAATCTGAGATACATTTTAAAACGTTTCCCAATCACATGGTGGACCATACTCTGGGTTTCCCATACATGATTTAGCGGAAGGAAGAATCCCTTAAACCTGGAGAGTTGGGACCCATGGAATGGGTACCATGCAGTATGACTTCAAAGGGTCTGCATTTGCTCACCGAACCTCACCAATGCTATCAGGCCGAAGTGTCCCACCTTATGTCTCCCCAGCTCTGGGTGTAGATGTGGTAAATCCAGGTTGCATCAGAAGCGCTGAGTGAATTATTTAAGAATTGTTCTCTATTTCACTGTCATTGTGTTTTGTTTTTGAAATTTATTTTAATAATGGGATTTATCGGATTTTCACTGCTGCGTTTAGTCCCCTGAACTCACGCTTTATTCTCTTACAGAGACATATAAATCCATGAGTTGTAAGATACTTACTAGGCAGGTATATTTCTAGGCGTTGAATATGCGGTGTTGAGTCCATTTCATTGAGCAAGGAGTAGGTCTTGTCTATTACATATTTGGCTTATGGAACGGTATCTGTGCGAATTTCAATCTCTGTTTTTATGCAGCACCCCAACTCACCTTTCCCAAAAAGCAAGTATAAGTTGGTTTTCTAAATTTGAGACCCTGTTCTTTTTTGTAATTCAGTTCATGTGTAGCCAAGTTTACATTCCGTGTATTAGTGATATCTTATGATGTTTCTTTTTCTGTGTGATCTATTTCACATAGAATCATCGTACGTGAATCCACTCATTATGCCGCTACGGGCCTGATGACATAGATTTCATTGCTGAGTGATACTCCAGTTCTACATAGGTACCACAACTTCTTTATCCATTTTTCGCTCTCTGGGATATTTAACTTGTACCGTAGACGAGGTTCTTGTAAACAGAGCCGTTCCAAACTTTGGGGTGGCTTTGTGGTTTTGATTTTAATTTCCCTAAGCTATAGGACCATAAGTGGAAGTGCCATAGGCTGGGTTGCTTTGTTTCTTATGTGTTACAGGAAACATCATACACTTCTCCAGAGTGGCTGTTGGCAATTCACATCCCGCCCATCAGCATAACAATGCTCCCTCTTCTCCATGGCCTGTCCTGCCTTTCTGGATTTTACACTTTTTTCAGATGGCCCTTTTGACTGGGGGGCAGTGAGACTTCATTGTAGTGCAGATTTCTTTACACGCTTGCTTGGTTGGCTAAAAAGCGCGTATACGTTTTTTCCTGAATATATTCAGGGAAAAACGAATACGCCCTTTTTGGCCAAGTGCATCATTGTCGCCCTTCTGCCTCTTTTCCTATGCTTTAAGTGCAATTCCAGTCTACCCCCTGAAATCGTTTTCCTGAAATTCTGCCCCGCTTTCAAGTCCTCTTCGAAGACATACTTCAATACATTTTTGGACGATAGCTGT
>NW_021701253.1:0-1467 GCF_005190385.1 Monodon monoceros
CGAAGCCTTACCCTCACCCGTCCTCTAATCCTAACCCGGACGCTAACTCTAACCCGTACCATAACACGTACGCTTACCCTAAACCTTTGTCGTACCCTAAAGTGTACCCTAAACCGTCCCCGTCCCCGTCCCCTAACCCTAACCCTAACCCGAACCCTAACCCTTACCCGAAGCCTTACCCTAACCCATCCCGTAACCCTAACCCGTAAGCTAACACTAACACATAACCTAACACGTACGCTCACCCTAAACCATTGTCGTACCCTAACCTGTACCCTAAAGCGTCCCCGTCCCCGTCCCCTACCCCTATCCCTAACCCGAACCCTAATCCGTACCCAAAGCCTTACCCTAACCCGTCCCCTAATCGTAACCCGTACGCTAACAGTAACCCATACCCTAAAACGTACGCTCACCCTAAACCGTTGTCGTACCCTAACCTGTACGCTAAACTGTTCCCGTCCCGTAAACCTAAACCTAACCCTAACCCGAACCCTAAGCCTTACCCGAAGCCTTATCCTAACCTGTCCCCTAATCCAAACCCGTACGCTAACACTAAACCGTACCCTACCACGTACGCTCAACCTAAACCTTTGTCGTACGCTAACCTGTACCCTAAACGGTCCCCGTCCCCTAACCCTAACCCTAACCCTAATCCGAACCCTAACCCTTACCCAAAGCCTTACCATAACCTGTCCCCTAATCCTAACCCGTACGCTAACACTAACCTGTACCCTAACACGAACGCTCACCCTAAACCGTTGTCGAACCCTAACCTGTACCCTAAACCGTACCCGTCCCCTAACCCTAACCCTAACCCTAACCCGAACCGTAACCCTTACCCGAAGCCTTACCCTAACCCGTACCCTAACCCTAACCCGTACCCTAACCCTAACCCATACCCTAACACGTACGCTCACCCTAAACCTTTGTCGTACCGTAACCTGTACCCTAAACCGTCCCTGTCCCCTAACCCTAACCCTAACCCGAACCCGAACCCTAACCGTTACCCGAAGCCTTACCCTAACCAGTCCCCTAATCCTAACCCGTACGCTAACACTAATCCGTACCCTAAAACGTACGCTCACCCTAAACCGTTGTCGAACCGTAACCTGTAACCTAAACCGTCCCCGTCCCCTAACCCTAACCCGAACCCTCACCCGAACCCTAAACCTTACCCGAAGCCTTACCCTCACCCGTCCTCTAATCCTAACCCGTACGCTAACTCTAACATGTACCATAACACGTACGCTTACCCTAAACCTTTGTCGTACCCTAAAGTGTACCCTAAACCGTCCCCATCCCTGTCCCCTAACCCTAACCCTAACCCGAACCCTAACCCTTACCCGAAGCCTTACCCTAACCCATCCCGTAACCCTAACCCGTACGCTAACACTAACACATATCCTAACACGTACTCTCTCCCTAAACCATTGTCGTACACTAACCTGTACCCTAAACAGTCCCCGT
>NW_021701254.1:0-29356 GCF_005190385.1 Monodon monoceros
AATGCAGGGGATGTGGGTTCGATCCCTGGTCAGGGAACTAAGATCTCACGTGCCACAGGGAAACTAAGTCCACAGGCCGCAAATACTGAGCTCGGACGCCTCAACGAGAGAGCCCACATGCCACAAACTACAGATCCCATGTGCCCTGGAGCCCATGAGCCACAACCAGAGAGAGAAAACCCACACGTCACAACTAGAGAGAAGCCCACATGCCACAACTAGAGAGAAGCCTGCATGCCGCAATGAAAGATCCCGCATTTTACAACTAAGACCCGACACAGCCCCCACCCCCCAAAAAAAAAAAATTAAAAATATGAAACGCAAGACCTATGTGCTGAAAACTATAAAACATCACTGAGAGAAATTAAAGACCTAAATAACTAGGGAGATACGTTGTGTTCATAGGTCAAAAGACTCAATATTTTTAAGAAATTAATTCTTCCCAAATTGATACATAAATTCAGCAGGCTTTTCTTTGGTTGGCATTGACAAGCTGATTCTAAAATTCCTTTGGAAATGGGAAAGACTCCAAACAGCCAAAAAACTTTGAAAAAGAAGAACAGTGTCTGTCTTTAAGATTTATCATAAAGCTGCAGTAATCAAGACAGTATGAGATTGATAAAAAGATACACAAAATAGACTGATGGAACTGAATAGCGTGTATAGGTGTAGACCCTCACAACTGATTTTCAACAAAGTTGCAAATGCAATTCAGTGGAGAAAGAGTAGTCTTCTTAACAAAAGGTGCTAGAGAAATTGAACAATCATATGCAATCTATAATTTACATGATATTCAAATATCAATTTAGAATGGATCAGCTGTAAAACCTAATACTATGGCATTTATAGAAGAAAATATTGGAGAAAAGCTTTATGAGTTTTGGTCCAGCAAAGGATTCTAAGTTCTGGCACCAAATGTACTATTCATAAAAAAAAATGTCGACAAATTGGATTTTATCAAAAGTAAGAACTTCTGCTCTTTAAAAGACATTGCCAAAAGAATGAAAAGACAAGCCATAAACTAGGAGAAAATATTTGCAAATCATGTATTTGATAAAGGCCTTGAAACCAGAATATATAAATAATACTTAAAACTTTAGAAAATAAATTACTCAGTAAAATATGGGCAAAAGATTTAAATAGATATTTCACCAAAAAAGATATATGGATGGAGAATAAACACATGAAAAGAGTCAGCATCATTAATTATTAAGTAAATGCAAATTAAAGCCACGGAGAGATACAAGAGATACTACTACAGACCTTTTAGAATGTCTGAAATTAAACAGACTGACAATATCAAGTGTTGGCAAGGACATGAAGGAACTGGAACTCTCTACGTGGCTGGTGAGAATGTGAAATGGTGCAACCACTTTAGAAAATAGTGTGACAGATATATACCTACTGTATGACCCAGACATTCAACTCCTAGGTATTGCAAATATATGTCCATAAAAACACTTATAAAATATTCATAGCAGTTTTATTTGTAATAATTCAAAGCTGAAAATAACCCAAGTGACCATCGGTCTGTGATTGGATAGATAAATAGGTATATCAATATGATGAAGTACTGCTTGGTAATAAAAATGAACTATGACACAAACCACAACATGAATGAATCTCAAAATAATCATGCTGAGTGAGAGAAATCAGACAAATAAGAGTATGTACTACATGATTCTATTTGTGTAAAATTCTAGAGGATACAAACCAATCTACGGTGATAGGAGGCAGATCACAGGTTGCTTGGGGTTTGGGAAAGAGTACAGGGAAAGGTGAGCAGGAGGAATTACAAAGTGAGGTGATGGTAATCAATCAAGTACTTAGAAAGTTACAACGCAATAATGTAAGTGCTATGATGTGGGAAGGTCAGGGCATTATGGGAGCACCAGAAAGAGTGAGAGGTGGGATAGGGCAGGAGTGATTTAAGGAAGGGATCACAAAAGGTTTTCTGGATGAAAAGACATCTAAATTAAGCCCCAGACAAAGAAATCAGGTGAGAAGCAGTAGGTGTGCTAGTAACTGATCTTTTCATGAAAAGAAACAGCATGCTCCCAAAGCCTGGGGATGTCAGATCACAGGGCACAGCAGAGGAAGTGAAAGAAACACAATACAACCAGTCATCAAGGATGAGAGGTTTAGCTGGAGAAGGAGGCAAGGCCTTCTGTGCTGTTAGGGTTTAGACTGAACCCAGAAGCAGTGGGAAGGCATGAGCAGATTTTTCTTTCTTTCCCCTAACATTCCTAACCACATTTTCTAAGTTTCTTTTTATGAATATTTCAACATTGGTGTGCTTTAATCTTTTCTTTTAATGTTAATTTCCCTCCCCAAATTAGCGAAATAATTAACATTCATTTATTCTTATAACATGTGTTTCTAACATGGGGTTGTTAGGTCAAAAGCTTGAATATTTTTAATTGTAATTGTAATAAATGTAGTTACTTTTTCAAGTGAGGCAGCAGTTCTCACTTCTACCAGACACAAGTGAACATCTATTTCCACACACTCTGCATGTCATCAGTCTTTTAAATTTGTATCAATCTAATAGATAAAAATTGGTGCTACTTGTAGATTTCTTTTTTCCTCTTTAATACTGGTGGTATTACTATTGCTCCTATGTCCACTCCTCTTCCTCCTCCTACTAATGTTACTGCTCTTTACTGAGTGCTTACTATGTAACAGAAAAAATTCTGCAAACTTTATCTTTTATCAGTTAACCTTCATAAACCTACAAGGTAAGTACCACCATTAGCTCCATTTTACAAAAAAGGAAGCTGAAGTTAAATAAAGTAATTTTCCCCCAGTCATATGGCCAAGTTTTTAAAACTGAGTTATATTTGACATATAAACTGTGTAAGCTTAAGGTGTATTCCTTATTGATTTGAACCATTTATATTGCAATATGATTGCCATTATAGTATTTGCTAACACCTCTGTCACATCACATAATCATTTCTTTTAGTGTTGGGAACAGTTAAGACCTAGTCTCAGCAATTGCAATGTTTATATACTTTTGTTGTCTATAATCACTGTATTGTGTATTAGATCTCCAGGACTTATTTGTCTACTAGTTGCAAGTGTGTACCTTTAAACAACATCTTTCCCATTCTCCCACTCCCCGCCCCTGTTAACCACCATTTTACTCTCTGCTTTTATGAGTTCAGGGTTTTGTTTTGTTTTTTTTAGCTACCACTTAAAAGAAATCATACATTTGTCTTTCTCTGTCTGACTTATCACACTTAGCATAATATTTTCAAGTTCCATCCATATGGTTGCAAATGGCAGAATTTTCTTTTTTCTCATGGCTGAAGAGTATTCCACTGTATGTCTGTGTGTGTCTGTGTGTGTGTGTCTCTCTCTATATATATATAAAACATTCATCCATTGATGGGCATTTAGGTTGTTTCCACAGCTTGGCTATTGTGAATGGTGCATAAACATAGGAGTGAAGATATCTCTTCAATAACCTGTTTTCATTCCCTTTGGATATGCAGCCAGAAATGGGATTGCTGGATCTTATAGCTTCCACCTTTATTGGTAGCTTCCAGTTTGGAGCTATTACAAGTAGAACTGCTATGTTCAATCTGGTACATGTCTTTTGATAAACATGTGTATGTATTTCTTCTGAGAATATACCAGAGTAGAAGTCCTACATCAGTTATTTATCTTTAATAGATATTGCCAAGCAGTTTTCCAGTCTGGCTGAAGGAATTTTTAATCCCACAAGCAGTGCATGAAAGTTGTACTTGATCCACTTTCACTTGACATTATATTTAATTTCTGCCATTCTGGTGGGCATGTAGTGGTATCCCAATGTTTCTGTAAGTTTTTGGAGATATTCTTTTTCAGATTAATTAAATACTCAGTCCAATTTTATCATGAATGGGAATAGTCTATTACTTTAATTTTATGATATATTTTTAGGATATCTGTATAGAAATACTTAACTTTTATTTACTAGAAGATGTCCATCATTTTCTCTTTGGACTTTTGTGTTTCCTGCATTGTTTTAAAAGGTGTTATCACTCCAAAGGTCTCTTAAATTCTTTTCCAACATTTTTATTGTTTGCACATTTGTGTTTAAGTCTTTACCTGGAATAAATGTTTTAATCTCTATAACTTTCTGATATTTTAATATCTTCCTTCCCCACTCTACCCCCAAACAATATTTTGCCAGATCTGGGGGAAGATGTTGATCTTTAAATACTTTTACACCTTTCTCCTTACTCCACCTCAGAAGGAAAAAAAAAAACACAAAAAACAGGTTGTGATTTTTAATTTTATTAATTTGGATTAAATTGATCTTTTTGTGATATTAACCCTTTCCAGGATGGAAAGGTACTACATCTTTTAATAATAGTATCTTTTAAAAACATTTTCTGCTTTTCTTTTTTAGATCTTAATCTATTGTTGCTAAATTTATTTCTATGTATTATATAGATTTATTATGTGTATGGAGACTTTGTATTTTTCATTTTATAATTTATTGCTGATATTTTAAAAACAGCTCTCTTACTACATTCTCTAGTTTGCACTCAAATTTTAATAAAGTTTCTTAGGGTTTCTAGATAGTCGATCATGCATGCCATCAACAAATAATGTGTATCTTGTGTCTTTATTTCTACTATATGTAACATTTATTTTGTTTCCTCTCCTTACTGCTTCAGTTAGGATCTCTAAAACAATGTCTCCTTAAACCACAGGGAGAATTTATTGGAAGGGTGTTGACAAAGGCTGAAGAACCAGGCGTGGCACTAGGGCACTACTAGGTATTTTCTTCCATTTACACATCAGTTTTTTCAAGATTCAAAGTCGTGGAAGGGCAGTTCCAACTTGCTGAACTTCAGTCTTTCACCCACACTTGGTAATGTTAGGACAATGAGAGGCTATAGCTCTACTTCAACTTCCCAATGGGGAGGTCAAGTAATCCAGGTACAATACAATAGGGGAGAGATGATACACCTGGGAAAGTCTGGATGCTGTTACAAAGGGTGAGTGAACACCAAGTTTCATAGTGAAAAATTTGTCCTTGAATGGGCATTTAATGGGAGAGTTTTGGTGTGAAATCAACATCCTAATCCTATTAATCCTAATGCCCTCTCAGTCTGTTCATGCTACCATAATGAAACACTACAGACTTTTAGCTTATACAGCAGAAATTTATTTTCTCACAGCTCTGGAGGCTGGGACTTCTAAGACCAAGGAGCTGGCAGGGTAGATTGCACCCTGAGGCCTCTTCCCTTGGCTTGTAGGGAACTGTGAACTCACATGGCCTTCCCTCCGTGCCTGTGAGCAGGGAGAGAGAGAAGGCTGATATCTCTGGTCTCTTCTTCCAAGGGCACTAATCCCTCCATGAGGGCCCCATCCTCACGACCTTGTCTGATCCTAATCACTTCCCAAAGTCTGTCTCCAAACACCATCACGCTGGAGGTTAAGTCTTCAACATATGAATTTGGGGAGGGACACAATTCAGTTCATAGCACCCCTTTTACTATTCTAAAATGAAATTCATAGATTAAAAAACTGCCTACATCCACAATTCTATAAAGTAAATATGATCAACTGAAATACAAAGGAGACATTTGAAAAAGTAATTCATAATAAAATGCTATGAATTTTGATAAGAAAGTACTTGAGCACAACTGTACTAGAAAACATGAATAGTCAAATACTTGACTGTAGGTAGAAATATCATGAATGTGACTGTAACAAATGTTAACTGATACATGTGGGCTGGTGATTCAAATACCACTAGGCTGAAATGCAAAACAACTCTAATATTTTGATCCAAACAAAATATAATCTTCCATTTATTTAAATGGTAGTTGCATTTATAAAAATCAGTTATTATTTAAACCATGCTACTTTTGTGTTTATATTTAAAATGAAATTAGGTTCTAGGCTCAGATTGTTATAAAGAGGGCAATCTCCTAAGGCTGGTGTGATATGGTAAGATAGGCTCTGACCAACCAAATAGACTCTAGCTTTAGAGCTGGTGACCTGCCATTGTGCTAGGCATTAACCCTATGTCTGATGGGCTGTTGCTGGGAGGAGGGTTGCAAGGGGTCCCTAGTGGAGAGGCTGTGACAACTGGGGTCACCTGGGAGGCACTGGCTGTTTATCACCAAGCATGTTAGTATATTATTCTTTTAATGATTGCTTCAAAACGTCTACCTCTCTTTGTGTTCTTTTGTTTATTTTTCATTAAAAAAAATTTTTTTTTGATGTGGACCATTTTTAAAGTCTTTATTGAATGTGTTACAATATTGCTTCCGTTTTATGCTTTGGGTTTTTTTTTTGGCCACGAGGCATGTGGGATCTTAGCTCCCTAACCAGGGATTGAACCCACACCCCCTGCATTGGAAGGTGAAGTCTTAACCACTGGACGGCCAGCAAAGTCCCTCTTTGGGTTAATTCTAGTGATGTTTTACTAGAAATCATCCATTTCTTTCAGTATTCTTTTATAACCATTTTATATTCAGATATACATGTGTTTGTAGCTTTTAGAAAATAATTTCTAATGTTGTATATTTAAGATTTTTCTTTGTTTTCCCAAGGTTTTCAGAGTTTTATATACTTATTGTTCTTTTTTTAATCAGGTTTCAGTTTTTCTTTGTTTAAGTTCTAATTTTATTTTTATTAAATTCTCCTAACTGGAGTTCATATTACCCTTTTTATAGTTTCTTACACCTACTTAATTCATTTACTTTCATTTTTTAATTTTACTGGTGAAATCTTTTAAGGTTACATATTTTGTTGTATCTGATTGTCTTAAATATTTTTTTAACCTTTGCTCTCTAATCTAGACCCAACTAAATTCCATACATTTCAATTTATTGATATGTTTCTCAAGTTTTTTTAAATCAACTTTACTGAAGTAAAACTTACATAAATAAAGTGAACACACTTTAAGTATGCAGTTCAATGAGTCTTAACAAATGTATACACATTTACGATCAAGATGGAGAACATTTCTGTGACCTCAGGAGACTTATTTGTGTCTTTTACCAGTCAAATCCCTGTTCCCACACACTGCCCTAAGGCATTCACTGATTTGTGTTCTATCATTTTAAGTTAAGTCTTTTTCAGGTTTCATGTAAATGTCATACAGTGTGTGTCTTCAGTATCTAGCTGCTGTTTAGTATTGATAGTAAACAGAGAAATACATAGAAAATGCTCCTAAGCATGGCAGTTTGCAAGTGCTTAACAAATCCTAGGTATTTTTACTATTATTCCCTGGCTAGGTTATAGAGTTTTGTGCTTCTAACCCTGTGCTGTGCATGTAACACTTGCTCAAGTCACACTTTTTAGTTTGACTGTGGACTATGATTTTTTTTGTTTGTTTTTGTTTTTGTTTTCTGCTGCATGCGTGCCTCTCACTGTTGTGGCCTCTCCTGTTGTGGAGCACAGGCTCCGGACACACAGGCCCAGCGGCCATGGCTCACAGGCCCAGCTGCTCCATGGCATGTGGGAGCCTCCTGGACCGGAGCACGAACCCATGTCCCCTGCATCGGCAGGTGGACTGTCAACCACTGAGCCACCAGGGAAGCCCTATGATGTATTTTTTAACAAATATTTTCACTGTGTTAGATATGATTCCAACCACTTTGCAAACATTGGTTCACTTCAAAATGACCCTATGAGGCAGATACATTATCCTTGGGTAACAGATGAGGACACTGAGGAAAAGAGTTGGAAAGCACACCCCAGGTCATATATCTAGTAAGTGGCAGAGGTGGCAGTTGGGCTGCTGAATCGAGATGTTTGAACACCGAGCCCTGATGCTGAGTCCATGAAGTGCAATTGTAAGACAAATAATGTGTCCCCAAATGTCCTTAATTTTCATCACATTCTCATGCTGTAGGTACTTTTGTCCCCATTTGATATAGCTGAGGATTGAGCAACTGAAAGTCACATGACTTCGGGGCCATGCACAGCTGATTTCAAACCCAGTGATTTCCTACTTCTGGATGTTACTTCTTTACTCTCCCACAAGCCATTACATTTATTGAGTAACACGTCAACATTTGGTAGACGCTTCTGCATACTCAGTCTGAGCAGTACTGGCAAAATCTAAATCTGTTGTTCAGCTTGGGAAAAGCAGTCAAGTCTCCATCATCCCCTTTCTCGGGGGTTCGGTTCTTTTTTTCACACCTTAAATTCTTCTCATTGCCAGTAGAGGGCAGATTTGTGTCACCACTTTCTTCTCTGAGAGAGAAAATGAGGATGCCCGAGCCGTCAGAGAGAGCCACAGGCTGGGGGCAAACACCTCCTTGAAAAAGATAATGTGGACGGTCTTATTCCTGGTAGGCAAGTGATTAAACGGAAGGACAGAAAAAACCCTCATCCACTATGATCACTGTCTCATTTCTGCACAAAATGAAGGAAATGATGATTCAGGAAAACCTGTTCCTCTATTCCCTTTCCTCTTTCTGAGATCTCCAGCCACGCAGGTGAAGGACCAGGAGACACGGGAGTCAGGAGCCAGTAACAAAAGCCTGGGAATGGGATGCGCTGCTCAGGCGGCCTGGAGTTCTCAAGCTTGGTGCTGAGGATAACGAGACTGTCACTGTGCCGCTGCCCACGTCCCTACTGGCAGGCGCGTCCCACGGGGATAGCTCTCCCGCGTGTGCCTGACCAGCGCTATGGGCAGGCAGCGCCCCTTCCGGCCTCCTGTTCGTCTCAGCCCCGATTCCCATCATCAGCTCCTTGGATGCGGTGGGGGAGGAGAGAGGGAGAGATGACCCGGCTACGCTGAACATGCTAGAAGCCTTAAGCTTCTGGCTCCCATGGCTTTTTAAAGTGGCTTTTAGCTGAACCCATGGCAAGGTAGAGTGGGGGGCCGTGTGCAAAGTGTGTCACGTGGAGCCGCTGCTGCACACACTCGGGAAAGGTTGGCTTTTCCATCCTTGTCTGTGAACTTCCAACAGGAGGAGGCCCTCGGGTGGTGTCTGCAGGGCTGGAGCTGCTGAAACCCCGCCTTCTCAGTGACCCCCTAGGCCCTGGGTGTTCCCACTTGTCGACTGTTTCCTTTAAAGCTTTGTGCTAACCCATCTTTTTCTTTGGTAGAAATTGCCTTATATAACTTTTCATGTCACTCAACCAGAGAAGAAAGAGAAGGAAATTAAGCCTGGCTCTTCGGAGCCTTTCCGCACCGGATGACGAAACCCAGGTCAAGAGAGTTTCAGTGCCCGAAGGGAGACAGCCTGAGTCACACTTCGCGTTGCTATTAAAATTCTCACCCACCCAGATCCAGACCCTGCTCCTTACAACTCCTGTGTAATTTAGTTCAGGGCCCGGGCCAGGGTGAGTCTGTGTGTTTGCTCTAACAAGTATTTATAGTGCAGCAAGAATTCATTTCACCCTTTCCACTCTGGAGCTGGTGAGCAAAACAGGCCCTCATGTGGGTGGGCTGTTCCTCATTCAGACTCTCCTTTCTCCTCAAGGGGGCTCTCTCCCTCCTCCTGCCTTTCATTTCATCTGGGAGGCAGGTGGAGGAACCAGACAGTTCTGTTACTATAGTCCAGCCATTACTGAATTATAAGGAACTCAGTGGCTAGAATCATCCTCTCCCAAATAGGGTCTTCAAGGCAACACACAAGAAGCAGCTCACCCTGCATCAGTGAACTGAGTATACATGTATGTGTGGGTATCTGTGCACATGGTATATGTGTTTGGTTGAAAGTTCATGTATATGGTGTGCCCATGTATGTTTTGGGTATATGTACATGTGTGTATGTGTGCCGCGTGTCTGTGTACACGGTATATGCATGTTTGGCTGCGGGTCTGTGTACATGGTTATGTATGTTTGGCTAGGGGTATGTGAACATGGTATATGTATTCTTGGCTGGGGGTCTGTGTACATGGTATATGCATGTTTGGTTTGGGGTATGTGTACATGGTATATACATGTTTGGCTGGGGGTATGTGTACATGGTACATGCATGCTTGGTTGGGGATCTGTGTATATGCTAGGCATGTGTTGAGGGTCGTTGAGATGGAATAACAAAGCTGGATCACAGATGCTGTGGCCCTTATATGTGTCATCCACAGACATTTATTGAGACCCTAATCTGCATAGAGCACTGAGATAAAAAGGCACATTACATGTGGTTCCTAAGCTTGAGATCCATTATAGTCAACATGGAGAGAGGATATGTAAATATATTAGAAAAAACAAACAGGGATCTTAACTGACCATTACAATCTCTGCCTACTCTTAAATAAACAAAAAATCCAAACAAAAAAAAAACTTATTTAGGGCTTCCCTGGTGGCGCAGTGGTTGAGAGTCCGCCTGCTGATGCAGAGGACGCGGGTTCGTGCCCCAGTCTGGGAGGATCCCACGTGCCGTGGAGCAGCTAGGCCCGTGAGCCATGGCCGCAGAGCCTGCGTGTCCGGAGGCTGTGCTCCACAACGGGAGAGGCCACGGCAGTGAGTGGTCCGCATACCACGCACACACAAAAAAACTTATTTTAAAAAAAGTGCTCAGGAATTCAAATGAGAAAGTTTCACCACGGCCTGGTGAGGTCTAGAAGACTGTAAGGATAAGATAATATTTTCACTGAACTTTGAAACAAAGAATTAGTGCTCAAGTAAGCAGAGCAGAAGGGCAACCTCTGGACAGGCTTGCCCATCAATACATCAACACACTGTATTCCTGGTGTTATCAGTCAAAATTCTTTTGGTTGCCAGTGGCCAAAATATCACTCAAATTACAAACAAAACCAAAATGACCCATATAACTGAAAGGTTCAAGGCAGAGTTCTGACTTCAGGTCTCAAAGATGCCATCAGGACACTGCCCCATGTCTTGGCTCTGCTCTTCTCAGTGCTGGCTTTATTTGTAGGCAGGCACCCTCCGTAGACAGGTGACCTAGAACCCTGGAAATAACTCCACCAGCACAATGCATGTACCTTTTCCCCAGCAGTGCCAGCAAAGCATCCTGGTTTCTCATTAGCTTGGCTTGGGTCAAAGGCCTATCTCTGAAATCAATTCCCAGGACCAGTGGCATACAATTCTCTGATGGCCAGATCTAGTCACATGCTCACTCCCAGAGCCAGGTGGTGAGCAGAATCCAACCCGAACCTCTAACTGAGAGTGGGAGAGGGCTGTTTCCACAAAGGAAATGAAACTGAGCAGGACCCTGTGGGACTCCTGGGCACAAAAGCCTTCCTGTGTCCCCCATTTCTTGATTACAGGAAATAGGCTTCATTCAACCTCCATGACCTTCCCTGAGTTCCAAAGGGCAGGTCCAAACAATTGCTAATCAGGGAAGGGAGAGGATGTGGAGACAAGGGGGGAGAAGTCAAGAAACAATAGTGCAGCCTTGGGGCAGGGTCCTGGTTCCCCCTCAAGTGATACACATAACAATATCTTTGAGCTGTTTTGCAGATACTGAAACCCCCACCAGGTGGGAGAAGTTAACTGTATGCTGCCCACAAGCACGTAGACCCCAGACCAGCTGGAAAGAGAAGGTTGATGATGCTGACTCCCAATTACCTCACCACCACCCAGTCAGAAGAGTGTCCATGAGCTGATCACACCCTCTTTGAACCATTACTATAAAACTCCTCACTACCCCCTCCAGATCAGGACACACAGTTTTGAGGGAATTAGCCTGCTGTGGCCCCCTTTGTCTGGCAAAGCAATAAAGCTATTCTTTTTTTTCTTTTTTTTGTGGTACGCGGGCCTCTCACTGCTGTGGCCTCTCCCATTGCGGAGCACAGGCTCTGGATGCACAGGCTCAGTGGTCATGGCTCACGGGCCCAGCTGCTCTGCAGCACATGGGATCTTCCCGGACCGGGGCACGAACCCGTGTCCCCTGCATCGGCAGGCAGACTCTCAACCACTGTGCCACCAGGGAAGCCCAAAGCTATTCTTTTGTACTTCACCAAAACTCTGTCTCCGAGATTTAATTCTGTGTCGGGGTACAGAGGCCAGATTCAGCTTTACAAATCAGGAACCTAGACCAGGAGGAAGGAACAGAGCCTGGGCAGGCAGAACAACAGCTGTCCCAGGCATCCCATCCGTCAGCAATCTGTTGACGATGATTCATGTCAATTCTTTTACTGAGTTCCATCATTTCTTTGTATGAACATCAGAGCTTCCTGAGCACACCATATCCTCAATATTTAAATCTCAGACAGTAGGTATCTATTCTACTTTTTATTGATAGGAGATCCATTGGATGATTACTTCAAGCCCTCAGGGAAATGAGCACTAGAAAATCCTCATTCATGAAATCAGGACTGATGCTTATTTGACAAAATTATTGAGGTAGAATAACACTTTGGCATTCATGGCTTATTCCAGTGAGGAAACCCTGTCTTTCAGAATGAACCTCCTAAGAGGTCACCAGAAGAGTGTTCAATCCAATTTAAATATATTTCTGGATATTTTTGTTATTAAGGATGATAGTGACCAAAGTCATAGCTCCCTCCAACCAAGGAACAATATAATTGTTTTACTCTTTCTTAATGGAGCAACCCTCAGGGTCAAGAGAGAAGTGCAAATGAACTGAATTGTGCTTGCAAATTGGGACTTGGCAGATATATCTGGCAATGAGCCATGTTCTTTTTCATTCTGAAGGCTTGGCATTGATGAAAGATGCCTCAAGCTACATTCAGCATCTGTATCATTAGGGTCTTGGAAACTAGGCAAATGCACTTGTCTGTTATTCTAAACTACAAGCCAATTTGGTCCTCTAGATATTAACACTCAAGTCTTAAAGTAATATACATCTTATAGTCTCAAAGATATGTCAGGGTTGAAAGGAATCTTATGCTTGTTTTGCATTAATTTTTATTTTTAATCTTTATTTTAAATATAAAGTTATTTCAAAGTCTTTATCATTTTTTAGTGATAGATATAATGCCACTGTAGAAAAATATAGGAAAAAAAGGACTAATGCTCATTTTAATCTAAGGCCATACCTACATAAAGGCACCAAATTTGTAACTTCCTAAATGAATCAGAGATTCTGACAGCATCTAATAAGCTACCTTTTCTTTAAAAAAATGTAAATTTCATAAGCTATATAAAAATACATTTTCCTTGTAAAATGTCAACCATTATAAATAAAGAGAAAATTTTCTTCCTTCCTCCCCCCATCTAAGTCCCATTTCTGGTGCTTTACCCCACATTCTCCCTGGTAAGGTCTGTTAGAGCTTATGTGTGCGCACACACACACACACATACACACACACACACACACACACATAAATGACATTAGACTAAACATTATCTATCTACAACTTTTTAAAATTCAGTAGTATGTCTTGTAGGCCCATTGATTTTTTTTTTTTTTTTTTTTTTTTTTTTTTTTTTTTTGCGGTACACGGGCCTCTCACTGTTGTGGCCTCTCCCGTTGCGGAGCACAGGCTCCGGACGCGCAGGCTCAGCAGCCATGGCTCACGGGCCCAGCCGCTCCGCAGCATGTGGGATCTTCCCGGACCGGGGCACGAACCCGTGTCCCCTGCATCGGCAGGCGGACTCTCAACCACTGTGCCACCAGGGAAGCCCCCCATTGATTTTTTAATTTTTGGCTGTGTTGGGTCTTAGTTGTGGCACACAGAATCTTTGTCATGGTGCACAGGCTTCTCTAGTAGTGGCATGCAGGTTTTTCTCTCTCTAGTTATGGCACGCAGGCTCAGTAGTTGTGGCGTGTGGGCTTAGTTGCCCCAAGACGTGTGGGATCTCAGTTCCCAGACCAGGGATCGAACCCGCGTCCCTTGCATTGAAAGGTGGATTCTTTACCACTGGACCACCAGGGAAGTCCCCCCATTGATATTTTTACATGTACATCTGGCTTGTCCCCAGTTTATATTTTTTACCATTAAAAACAAAGCCATTGCCAATACCCTTGAACAGACCTCCTGTATGTGTGTGTGTGTGTGTGTGTGTGTGTGTGTGTGTGTGTGTGAACTGTTCTGCAGATGGACACTGGGAAGCAGAGCTGCTGAGTCCTAGGGAGCAGGCTCCATTTCAGTGTTAACAGAGACTAGTAAACTGCCATAAAAAGTAACTATACTAATTCACACTTCCAGAGTCCCAATTCTCTGGATATTATGAATATTTTACATTTTTGCCAATCAAATACATATTTTTCAATATTAAATGCCATCTCACTGCTTTAATTTTATGTCCTCAATTGTGAGGTTGTCCCTAAGATACTAAGTGGCTTACTTACCATGGTACCTGTAGCAGCCATATCAGCAAGATAACTTTTTTGCAGTAGATGTGATTTCTTTTTCTTCTAAGAGAAATCCCTTGCAGGCACCTAAACACACTGTTTAGTATAGGAGATGTGCAGGAAAGCAGTATTGATCATTTCCTATGCCAAGAATGAAGTTCCACAGAGATGCAAACTGAAAACCCATAAGCAAGACCATTATTGGTTACTGTCCCCTTTAGTCAATTTCTATGTGTAAGAAAACAATGGTTTTTTTATAAAGCGGTGAGAGGCTGCATTTGAAACTCGGTGTGACTGCCACCTGTTGATAATTTTCTGTCTTGCCCAAGGGACAATATGTCCCATTATTTTTAGTATATGTGCTGCCGAAGCAAGCACTATGTCCCATTATTTTGAAGGATTTCCAGGAAATGATACTATTGAATCCTTTGTGAAGGATTTTTTTATTTTTTGCCTGACCTCCACTGGTAAAAGCAGGGTCTTGGAGGCTTTATTGAAAATACAACATCAAATACTGAGCCCTTTGAAAGGAAATATTGAAAATTAATGAGATCTTTCCTGATGGTGCCTCTAACTGAGAAACACCCCGCTTTCTTTAACTTTTCACAGTCTTTCCTACCCAGACCACTCTGCAAAGTAGACACTTGCAGGTCATCAATAATCTGTACTGGTCACCTCAGTGCCTCCTCAGGCTTCCTCTTCTTCACTGCCACCTGCCTCCTTGAAACGACTTCCTCTCTGTTGGCTGTGATGGTCTATTAGGAAGAGCCTGCTCAGGAAATCAACACTCAAGGTTCAGTGTTTGCTGTGCCACTGGCAATCTGTCACGTACCCTCTCTGAATTTCCTTTCTTTACCTGTAAAACTGAAAACATGAACCAGATGATCTGTAATAGTCCTCCTGGCATGAAAATTCTATGGCCCAAGATTCTCTCTCCATTTTTTCTGTTTTCTTTTGATGCTGTGTTTGTTTGTTCCCTCCACTCTTCAGCGTGGTTAAGTTTCTGGACCAATATGTTCTCCAAATGAGTGCTTCCAAATCTCCAGTTTTGACAACTCTCCCATCCACACTTACTTCCTTTCACAAGCCCTTCCCTCCAGGTCACATGGTCTTCCTTCCTTCCCTCTCTCAAATGCAATTTCTACTTCCATTTCAAGCTATTTGTTTTTCATGACTCATTCATCCCGTTCATTCCTGTCTCCAAGATCCCTCTCATTTTTAAAAGTCCAGCCTCAATTCTGCCTCCTCAAGGAGTCTTCTGTAGTGCCCCAGGGACCTATTCTGTCTTGAAACTGCTCATCTATCACATTTAAACAATTATAAGAAGCCTATTTTTGTCCATTGACAGAGGAATGGATGAAGAAGATGTGGTACATATATATAATGGAATACTACTCAGCCATAAAGAGAATGAAATACTGCCATTTACAGCAACATGGATGGACCTGGAGATGATCATATTAAGTGAAGTAAGTCAGACAGAGAAAGACAGATATCATATGATATCACTAATATGTGTAATCTAAAATACGTCACAAATAATTATCTATGAAAAAGAAAGACTCACAGACATAGAGAACAGACTTGTGGTTGCCAAGTGGGAGGGGCATTGGGGGAGGAATGGAGTGGGAGGTTGGGGATTAGCAGCAGCAAACTATTATATAGACAATGGATAAAAAACAAGGTCCTACTGTATAGCACAGGGAACTATATTCAGTATCCTGTGATAAATCATATGGAAAATGAAAAAGAATGTATATATACGTATAACTGAATCACTTTCCTGTACGGCAGAAATGAACACAACATTATAAATTAACTATACTTCAATAAAATAAATTTTGAAAGAAGAAAAAAAGCACTTTTTTTTTTTTTTTTTTTTACATTTCAGTGCCTCTGGAACTTGGATTCATGTTACAGTCACTATTGGTTGTACAGCAGTCATGATACAGTTGTGTTTGCCTGGGTCTATGCATCAAAATTGGCAGATCAGGTTTCAGCAGCTTGGAAGAAAATTCTAGAAATATTAATGGAACACTCTTTCAAAAAATGTAGGATCACCAATGCTTTTGATAGCACAGAGGACAATACTGTGTGAAAAAGATTCAGAATGCAATAAGAGAAAGTTTTAAAAATTCATTAACTAATTTATTTCACTTTAATTTTTCTTATATAATGTCATATATCATGCAAGAGTGATATATGATAAATATCTATGTACAAATGAGTATCTAAAACAGATCTCTCATTAAGCATAAAATGAAAATTCTAAATGAGAAGGAAGCATTGTGCCCGAATTTAATAGGCCACATTCTTCCTTTTCCTAGTGGCATGTCATATAATGCTGTGAAAGAATTAATAGCGTTTTAGATTTGGTGAAATGTGGCATGTCAGTGTGATGGCATTTTTACCACTATGTTATGGTTACTGGTTGCCTTTTATTTCATCGACGGGGTTAGAAACTTCTAGAAAGCAGAGCTGTGTGTTGACCAAAGCCTGTACGCATAATAAGCATCTTTAAAGATTATCTTAAATTACATTTATTTATTTAATGCAAATACATTAAGCATGGTTCAAAAGTCAAACGTATAAAAAGTATTGCAGAGAAAATCCTCCCTTCCACTGCTGTGCCCAGATGCCCAGTTCCCTCCCTACCCTGAAATAGGAAATGACTATTATTTGTTTCTTATTTCCAGTGATTTTTGATGCATATATATGCAAATAAGATATACATTCTTTATTTTTTCCCTATATAAATAATGGTAGCTGGCTCTACATACTGTTCTGTACTTTGCTTTTTTGAAACCTAACGTTGTCTTTAAAATCTTTCTGATCAGCCATTGAGAGCTGATTTTTCATCCTTTTCTTTACAACTGCATTATTTCTTTGTATAGATATATTTAACCAGTTGCTCACTAATGAACATTTGGGTCATTTCCTATCTTTTCCTATTATAACCAGTTTGCATAGAATACCTGTGTGCCAATGGTAAGTAACCTATAGGATACATTCTTGGAACTGGAATTTCTGGTATCAATATGCATATTAAATTGTGTAATATTGATAGAATTTTCCAAATTATTCTCCATAAGATTCTGCAAATATCTATTCCTATTAGCAATGGATGAGAGCCTTCAAAAAGACTTGAAGCATAAAGAGTGGTGAATATGGAGTCACAGACTCATTTTGTGACCATAAAGTTTCTATTTGGGGCCATATAGACATATAGACTAAATAGTGGGCAAAAGCTCCCCAATATTTAATTAATTGTTCAAATACTAAAAGATCGATTTCCTTCAAAAGGCCAGTAACTTCCTTAAGTCTCAGCAATTATCTTCTCCTGAAAGTGACTCCCAGTTTTATCTTTCATTCAGCTAGTTAGACCTTTGTTATTCCCCAAACAAGAGGCTTACAGGGTGAAGACATTGACCCACACTGGGTATGGTCGTCATTCCAAATCAAAGGCAGAAGAAGGCATCTGGAAATATGTCCTTCCACAAGCATCCCTAGAAAAGTTTTGCATCTGCTTCTGCCCTCATGGAGTTTACTGAATGTACACATGAAGCAAACAAAATATACCCTGTGAAAATGAAATTTTGAAATTCTTTTTTTTTGTTTGTTATTTTTTGTTCTGTTTTGTTTTCTGAATTATTTTTTATGCAGCAGGCTCTTATTAGTTATCTATTTTATACATATTAGTGTATATATGCAGTCCCAATCTCCCAATTCATCCCACCACCACAACCCCTCCCCCGCTTTTCCCCCTTGGTGTCCATACATTTGTTCTCTACATCTGTGTCTCTATTGCTGCCTTGCAAACTGGTTCATCTGTACCATTTTTCTAGATTCCACATATATGTGTTAATATATGATATTTGTTTTTCCCTTTCTGACTTACTTCACTCTGTATGACAGTCTCTAAGTCCATCTACGTCTCAACAAATGACCCAATTTCGTTCCTTTTTATGGCTGAGTAATACTCCATTGTATATATGTACCACATCTTCTTTATGCATTCGTCTGTTGATGGGCGTTTAGGTTGCTTCCATAACCTGGCTATTGTAAATAGTGCTGCAATGAACATTGGGGTGCATGTTTCATTTTGAAGTATGGTTTTCTCAGGGTATATGCCCAGTAGTGGGATTGCTGGGTCATATGGTAATTCTATTTTTAGTTTTCTAAGGAACCTCCATACTGTTCTTCATAGTGGCTGTATCAATTTACATTCCCACCAACAGTGCAAGAGGGTTCCCTTTTCTCCACACCCTCTCCAGCATTTATTGTTTGTAGATTTTCTGATGATGCCCATTCTAACCAGTGTGAGGTAATACCTCATTGCAGTTTCGATTTGCATTTCTCTAATAATTAGTGATGTTGAGCATCTTTTCATGTGCTTCTTGGCCATCTGTATGTGTTCTTTGGAGAAATGTCTATTTAGGTCTTCTGCCCATTTTTTGATAGGGTTGTTTGTTTTTCTAATATTGAGCTGCATGAGCTGTTTATACATTTGGGAGATTAATTTGTCTGTTGGTTCATTTGCAAATATTTTCTTCCATTCTGAGGGTTGTCTTTTCATCTTGTTTATAGTTTCCTTTGCTGTACAAAAGCTTTTAAGTTTCATTAGGTCCCATTTGTTTTTTTTTGTTTTTATTTCCATTATTCTAGCAGGTGGATCAAAAAAGATCTTGCTGTGATATATGTGAAAGAGTGTTCTTCCTATGTTTTCCCCTAAGAGTTTTATAATGTCCAGTCTTACATTCAGGTCTTTAATCCATTTTGAGTTTATTTTTGTGTATGGTGTTAGGGACTGTTCTAGTTTCATTCTTTTACAGGTAGCTGTCCAGTTTTCCCAGCACCACTTATTGAAGAGACTGTCTTTTCTCCATTGTGTATTCTGGCTCCCTTTGTCATAGATTAGGTGACCATAGGTGTTTGGGTTTATCTCTGGACTTTCTATCCTGTTCCACTGATACATATTTTTGTGCCAGTACCATATTGTCTTGATTACTGTAGTTTGGTATTATAGTCTGAATTCAGGGAGTCTGAGTCCTCCAGCTCCATTTTTTTCCCTCAAGATTGCTTTGGCTATTGGGGGTCTTTTGTGTCTCCATACAAATTTTAAGATTTTTTGTTCTAGTACTGTCAAAAATTCCATGGTAATTTGATAGGGATTGCAGTGAATCTGTAGATGGCTTTGGGTAGTACAGTCATTTTCACAATATTGATTCTTCCAATCTAAGAACATGGTATATCTCTCCATCTGTTTGTGTCATCTTTGATTTCTTTCATCAGTGTCTTATAGTTTCCTGAGTACAGGTGTTTTACTTCCTTAGGTAGGTTTATTCCTAGGTATTTTATTCCTTTTGTTGCAATGGTGAATGGGATTGTTTCCTTAATTTCTCTTTCTGATCTTTCATTGTTAGTGTATAGGAATGCAAGAGATTTCTGTGCATTAATTTTGTATCTTGCAACTTTACCAGATTCATTGATTAGCTCTAGTAGTTTTCTGGTGGCATCTTTAGGATTTTCTATGTATAATATCATGTCATCAGCAAACAGTGACAGTTTTACTTCTTCTTTTCCAATTTGTATTCCTTTTATTTCTTTTTCTTCTCTGATTGCCATGGCTAGGACTTCCAAAACTATGTTGAATAAGAGTGGTGAGACTGAACATCCTTGTCTTGTTCCTGCTCTTAGAGGAAATGCTTTCAGTTTTTCACCATTGAGAATGATGTTTGCTGTGGATTTGTCATATATGGCCTTTATTTTGTTGAGGTAGGTTCCCTCTGTGCCCATTTTCTGGAGAGTTTTTATCATAAATGGGTGTTGAATTTTGCCAAATGCTTTTTCTGCATATATCGAGATGATCATATGGTTTTTATTCTTCAGTTTGTGAATATGGTGTATCACATTGATTGATTTGAGTATATTGAAGAATCCTTGAATCCCTGGGATAAATCCCACTTGATCATGGTGTATGATCCTTTTAATGTGTTGTTGGATTCTGTTTGCTAGTATTTTGTTGAGGATTTTTGCATCTATAGTCATCAGTGATATTGGTCTGTAATTTTCTTTTTTTGTAGTATCTTTGCCTGGTTTTGGTATTAGGGTATTTTGTTGAGGATTTTTGCATCTATAGTCATCAGTGATATTGGTCTGTAATTTTCTTTTTTTGTAGTATCTTTGTCTGGTTTTGGCATTAGGGTGATTTTTGCATCTATAGTCATCAGTGATATTGGTCTGTAATTTTTTTTTGTAGTATCTTTGTCTGGTTTTGGTATTAGGGTGATGGTGGCCTCATAGAATGAGTTTAAGAGTGTTTCCTCCTCTGCAGTATTTTGGAAGAGTTTGAGAAGGATGGGTGTTGGCTCTTCTCTAAATGTTTGGTAGAATTTGTCTGTGAAGCCATCTGGTCCTAGACTTTTGTTTGTTGGAAGATTTTTAATCACAGTTTCAATTTCATTACTTGTGATTTGTCTGTTCATATTTTCTATTTCTTCCTGGTTCAGTCTTGGAAGGTTGCACTTTTCTAAGAATTTGTCCATTTCTTCCAGGTTGTCCATTTTATTGGCATAGAGTTGCTTGTAGTAGCCTCTTGTGATGCTTTGTATTTCTGCAGTGCCTGTTGTAACTTCTTTTTCATTTCTATTTTTATTGATTTGAGTCCTCTCCCTCTTTTTCTTCATGAGTCTGGCTAAAGGTTTATCAATTTTGCTTATCTTCTTAAAGAACAAAGCTTTAGTTTTATTGATCTTTGGTATTGTTTTCTTCATCTCTATTTCATTTATTTCTGCTCTGATCTTTATGATTTCTTTCCTTCCACTAACTTTGGGTTTTCTTTGTTCTTCTTTCTCTAGTTCCTTTAGGTGTAAGGTTAGAGTGTTTATTTGAGGTTTTTCTTGTTTCTTGAAGTAGAATTGTATTGTTATAAACTTCTCTCTTAGCTTTTGCTGCATCCCATAGGTTTTGGATTGTCGTGTTTTCATTGTCCTTTGTCTCTAGGTATTTTTTGATTTCCTCTTTAATTTCTTCAGTGATCTCTTGGTTTTTTAGTAACGTATTGTTTAGTCTCCTTGTGTTTGCGTTTTTTTACTTTTTTTCCCTGTAATTTATTTCTAATCTCATAGCGTTGTGGTCAGAAAAGATGCTTGATATGATTTCAATTTTCTTAAATTTACCTGGCTTGATTTGTGACCCAAGATGTGATCTATCCTGGAGAATGTTCCATGTGCACTTGAGAAGAAAGTGTATTCTGCCACTTTTGGGTGGAATGTTCTATAAATATCAGTTAGATCTATCTCGTCTATGGTGTCTTTTAAAGCTTGTGTTTCCTTATTTATTTTCTGTTTGGATGATCTGTCCATTGGTGTAAGTGGGGTGTTAAAGTCCCCTACTATAATTGTGCTACTGTCGATTTCTCCTTTCATGGTTGTTAACATTTGCCTTAGGTATTGAGGTGCTCCTATGTTGGGTGCATAAACTTTTATAATTGTTATAAATTCTTCTTGGATTGATTGTTTGATCATTATGTAGTGTCCCTCCTTATCTCTTGTACCAGTCTTTATTTTAAAGTCTATTTTATCTGATACGAGTATTGCTATTCTAGCTTTCTTTTGATTTCCATTTGCATGGAATATCTTTTTGCATCCCCTCACTTTCAGTCTGTATATGTCTGAAGTGGGTCTCTTGTAGACAGCATATATATTGGTCTTGTTTTTGTATCCATTCAGTGAGCCTGTGTCTTTTGGTTAGAGCATTTAATCCACTCACTTTTAAGGTAATTATTGATATGTATGTTCCTATTACTATTTGCTTAATTGTTTTGGGTTGTTTTTTATCTCTTGTGTTTCCCACTTAGAGAAGTTCCTTTAGCATCTGTTGTAGAGCTGGTTTGGTGATGCTGAATTCTCTTAGCTTTTGCTTGTCTGTAAAGCTTTTACTTTCTCCATCACATTTGATTGAGATCCTTTCCGGTTTGAGTAATCTTGATTGTAAGTTCTTCCCTTTCATCACTTTAAATATAACTTGCCACTCCCTTCTGGCTTGTACAGTTTCTGCTGAGAAATCAGCTGTCAACCTTATGAGAGTTCCCTTGTATGTTATTTGTCACTTTTCCTTTGTTGCTTTTAATAACTTTTCTTTGTTTTTAATTTTTGTCAGTTTGATTACTATGTGTCTCAGTGTGTTTCTCCTTGGGTTTATCCTGCCTGGGATTCTCTGAACTTCCTGGACTTAAGTGGTTATTTCCTTTCCCATGTTAGGGAGGTTTTCAACTATAATCACTTCAAATATTTTCTTGGGTCCTTTCTCTCACTCTTCTCCTTCTGGGATCCCTATAATGTGAATGTTGGTGCATTTAATGTTGTCCCGGAGGTCTCTTAGACTGTCTTCATTTCTTTTCATTCTTTTTTCTTTATTCTGTTCCACAGCAGTGGAACCGTTCTGTTTTCCAGGTCACTTATCTGTTCTTCTGCCTCAGTTATTCTGCTATTGATTCCTTCTAGGGTATTTTTCATTTCAATTATCGTATTGTTCATCTCTGTTTGTTTGTTCTTTAATTCTTCTACGTCTTTGTTAAACATTTTTGCATCTTCTCAGTCTTTGCCTCCATCTTTTTCTGGGGTACTGGATCATCTTCACTATCATTATTCTGAATTCTTTTTCTGGAAGTTTGCTTATCTCCACTTCATTTGGTTGTTTTTCTGGGGTTTTACCTTGTTCTTTCATCTGATGCATAGTCCTCTGCCTTTTCATATTGTCTATCTTTCTGTGAATGTGGTTTTCATTCAACAGGCTGCAGGATTGTAGTTCTTCTTGTTTCTACCATCTGCCCTCTGGTGGATGCAGCTCTCTAAGAGGCTTGTGCAAGCTTCCTGATGAGAGGGACTGGTGGTGGATAGAACTGGGTGTTGCTCTGGTGGGCAAAGCTCAGTAAAACTTTAATCTGCTTGTCTGCTGATGGGTGGGGCTGAGTTCCCTTCCTGTTGGTTGTTTGGCTTCAGGCAGCCCAGCACTGGGGGCCGCAGGCTCTTTGGTGGGGCTAATGGCAGACTCCAGGTGGGCTCATGCCAAGGAGCATTTCACAGAACTTCTGCTGCCAGTGTCCTTGTCCCCACAGTGAGCCACAGCCACCCCCCGCCTCTGCAGGAGACCCTCCAACACTAGCAGGTTGGTCTGGTTCAGTCTCCTATGGAGACACTGCTCCTTCCTGCTGGGTCCTGATGCACATACTACTTTGTGTGTGCCCTCCAAGAATGGCTTCTCAGTTTTCCCCAGTCCTGTTGAAGTCCTGCAACCAAATCCCGCTAGCTTTCACAGTCTTATTCTCTGGGAATTCCTCCCCATGTTGCCAGCTGGACCCCCAGGGTGGGAAGCCTGATGTGGGGCTCAGAATCTTCACTCCAGTGGGTGGACTTCTGTGGCATAATTTTTCTCCAATTTGTGAGTCACCCACCCAGCAGTTATGGGGTTTGATTTTTTTGTGATTGTGCCCCTCATACCATCTCATTGCAGCTTCTCCTTTGTCTTTGGATATGGGGTATCTTTTTGGGTGAGTACCAGTGTCTTCCTGTCGATGACTGTTCAGCAGTTACTTGTGATTCCAGTGCTCTCACAAGAGGGAGTGAGAGCATGTCCTTTTACTCCGCCATCTTCACAAGGACTCCGAAATTTTAAAATTCTGAACTATTATCTAGATCTCAAATTATTATTTGTTTGCACTATCATAAACAAGTATTTCTACATTTACTCATCTAATGTTCATTTATGAGGGATCTCAAAGAAATTGTGGTCAAAAATGAATAAGGCTTAACTGGCATTGTTGGGATGCTCTAGAGCAAATCATGGGCTCCTTGTTAGGGAGGCTTCTCAGGGCAGCCCCCTTGAGGAGGTGATGCTTCTGAAGGAAATTAATTAAGGTGGTTCTCTCAGGGGAAGGGAAGTGAGAGAAGCAGGATGGGGCAAAGGAAGGGATAGTGTTATTCCTGCCTTCCACACAAGTTTATTAAGAATGAATTATATTTCAATTTTCTATGTAATAATATCATGAGAATAATTTGACCTTAATGACTTCCTTTTTCCTTGGGGAACTTTAGAGATTAATAGAATGCCCAAAGCAAACATATTTGCTTAATCAGGGCTAATGTAATAACTATCATTTACCATCACTACCCTCCCCCCTACACTTTTCTTGTTTAGATTTTAATTTTCCACATCAGTTTTGCTCATACATAGGTATGATTTATTACTAAAGTCATAATAGTTCCCATTTACTGAGAGGTTTTGTACTAAATTCTTTGCATCTATTATCTTATTTAATTCTCACAAGAATCTTGTAAAGTTCTCTTTTTACAGTTGAGGAAACTGAGGCCTAGAATGCTTACTTGCCCAAGACTATAATGGTAATAGGTGACAAAGCCTGAATTTAGACTCAGGCAGTCTGATTCTTAACCACTCTTCCATATTATCTCCTCTGTTTCTTTTATCTTTTGCTAATTGGTAGAACTAAACTATAAATAAATATTGGTGACAGAGCCCTTACACACGTACCCATGCACATGGGCTGATTGCATGGCCTTGGTTATCTTCGAGCCTTCACCATGTCTAGCTGTGGACCAGAACAGCACTGTGTGTACACACCTGGCTAGAGCACCATGGCTTTGCTCCGGCCACCTTTGAGGACACTGACAGATAGCTCATCTACCTTCTGTCACCATCTTATTGGTGAATGCCATGCCAGCCTGGGCCACCCCTGAGCTGGCCCCCATGGGTCAGCATCCTGTCTGAGGCTCTTTAACAAGCCAGGCCCAGTGAGCCTAGCTGGATGGTCCACTCTGTAAAAGACACTGTCTGCCTCAAAGACACTTGGGTCATCTTTGTCCTTGAATTCACCTTAGTTTGGTGGTCCTTGGTGTTTTGATAATCCTGCTGTGCTTTTCTTTTTTTTTTCTTTTCTTTTTTTTTTTTTTTTTTTTTTGCGGTACGTGGGATTCTCACTGCTGTGGCCTCTCCTGTTGTGGAGCACAGGCTCCAGATGCGCAGGCTCAGCGGCCATGGCTCACAGGCCCAGCCGATCCGCGGCACGTGGGATCCTCCCGGACCGGGGCACGAACCCGTGTCCCCTGCATCGGCAGGCGGACTCTCAACCACTGCGCCACCAGGGAAGCCCCACTGCTGTGCTTTTCAAAAACTAGAATTTCCAACATCAGCTATCCTTTTCCATTCCATCCAGGGACAGGAAATAGTTATAAGTTGCCAGAACTGTCATCTCTCCTGAGGGTCAAACAGAAGATGAGACAATGTCTGGAAAGTGACTTGAGCGTCTTGAAAGTAGGCGAAGATGTAGCTGCACTGCAGTCTTCGCGTGATTTTAAATTGTCTCTGTTTTCACAGGTTTAAATTTGATATTAACTTGTTAAATAAACACACTTGTGTTTGTTTAGATGTTGGATATAATTTTTGATTCCTTATAAAACTGTTAGGGGAAATTTTAATTTGCCAAAGGAGGCCTGTGATGAGCAAAGGAGCAGTGCCCAGAAGACAATCCTCCTTCCATGTGTCCCTGAGGCCCCCTCCTAACTCACTGAACAGCTTTGCCACTTGCTTTCTACCATGGATAAGATAGAGACCTGCCTTCATAGAATGCAGTTATGATGGAAAAACAGAAAAACGTCAGCAGACAAGATCTTGGTAGGTTGGGAAGCTGAGAAGGATCCCAAGGTGAGGGAACAGGTGGGAGCAAGTGGGTGTGGAGAGAAATATTTCTTCTCAGATGAACACTTCACCATTAGCCAGAAAAAAATATCTCATGTTAGTTTCTGGTTCCCTGTTAGTTGAGAAACTTTAAGTGCTAAGTGTTGTGAAAATGTTCAGTTATAAGGCCTGGGCTTGGGATTTATGTTAATTTTAGCAAAAGTCTTTTTTTTCTCCTCCCCCATTTTCTTCTTCCTACTCAAGCTCTGATACAAATGTTGCTTGATAGAGTTTCCAGCTTTCAACTCTGATGGCATAATCTTCTCCAGAAGCTACCCACGGTGCGCAGTGATGTTTCCTGGAGTTCACCCAAGTAGTAAAACGGAAGGGTCTGGAACACCAGTCCCCCACTGAGGACACAGTCCCTGCGGGAGAAAGGAAAACATATCTACATCCCAATAAGAGGAAATCAGAAGAAATTTATTGGGAAAGTTCTGTTGGAGAAATGGCATCTCACAATTCAGTTTCTACTCTTCCCATTTTGGCCCAAGACTGATTTTGTAGCAGACCCTATCCATCCCTATCCCTACACGCCTGATGGCCTTGTGCCTCAGGGGTGTCCAGCTGCACCCATGTGCCTTACTTTCCTTTCTCCAAGCCATGCTCCTGCTGCCCTGGGGCCAGGAAATTAACACTCCCCAGCAGCAACCCTCAACTACTAACTGAGTTGGCATCTGGATACCCAACTCCCTTGCTCTCTTCCCAGGATGACTCTGAGGGTGTGTTTTGCACTGGGCCCCCAGTCACCCCCAGGACTGAGCTCCAGGCACCCACGGATGTAGCCTCCTAAATAAACCTCTCATAGCGAAACCCTTATTTCAGAGTCGGCTTCCAGGGGAAGCCAACTAAGACAACTATGAGACGTTTATTTAACCAATCATTATTGGACACCTGCTGTATGCCAGGCATTGTGATGAACCAGAGGACATGGATTTCCCCCTCTCTCTTCTTCCTCCTCCTTTAGCCCATTTCTCCTCCATTCTATCCTACACATCAATTCCAGAGTCACCTTCAGGACACAAATCTCATTACGGCCTTCTCCAACTTAAAAACCCACGATGGCTTCTCATGACCAAAAAGCAAGCTTCAAGCTCCCTAAATGGCCCTTGCAGAGCCCTTGACCAAGCCCAAGTGGGGCACCCAGAAGACTTGGCTGTGATCCCTCCTCTTCCCCATGTAACCTGGGACCCGACCTTTCCTGCTCACCGGGATGAGCACATGGCCAAGGTGCAGAGAGTGGGCTCTGGGGCCAGAAGCCTGCTCTGCTACCCAGTGTCAAGAGTTTATTTTACCTCTGTGTGTCTCAGTCACTGCATCTGTGAACGGCACAGCAGTACTTCCTCTGCAGAGCCACTGTGACGATTAAGTGCATGAATGCATGTAAAGCACAGAGAACAGTGGCTGGGCACACCGTCAGTGCTAGAATTATCCATAGTTTTGGAGAACACAGAGCAGGTGCCTGTGTCAAGCCCTGCCTGGACCATATCCCCTGTTTGGCCCATTTAACAAACCCCTTCAAGACCCGACTCAAGTATTAACCTCTCAATGCAGTTTTCCCTTCCCAGCAACTCACACCCAACCTAAGAAATAATTGCCCTCAATTTTTAAGTTCCATGCTATTTTTATATGTTTTGTACTAACACTGTATTATGGTTAATTGAGCATGTGCATGCATGTGTATGTGTGTGTGTGTATGTGTGTGTGTATCTCCTACGTAGACTGTAAGTTCCCTCAGGGTAGAGGCTGTATCTTATTTGTCTTTATGTCTCCAATGTCCAGTATAGCACCTGGATATAGTTGCTGCTCATTATAATTAGTTTGAGGTAAGAATAAGTGTATGAATGAATGAATGAATGGATTTGTTGCAGGATATAGAGTAGGACCTACATCTGAATGCTCCGCCCACCACCCCACCCCACCCCTGCTGTCTTCCACCTCTTTCCGGAGCCTTTCAGCAGAGCGGATAACATCTCATGATCCTCCAACAATCTGTGTGCTTCCTGTCCCTCATCAGTATGGAGCCGGCCCCTAGCACTCCTTCTGCTCCTTGCACTCCAAGTCAGGACATCACAGGGACATGACTGCTGAGAGCAGAGGCAAGTTCCTACGGTGACCATCCACCCCAGGGTGGCAGCACGCATTACTTCTCTCAAGGCCTCGGGGGGGTGGGGGGGGGCAGCCGAGAGGCCCACAGCCGTACCCCACATACACTGTGCTGTGCCTCATTTGATGCTGCTGCTGTGAGCTTAAAGCTTGCCTTCCTGGGGGTTGCGGGGGGACTGGGGGCGGGGGCGGGGGTTGTTTCCTTAGGGTTTGTGGTGCTGGGAGAGGAGAGGAGTGGGCAGAGTGCATCACTAGGGAGGGGAGGCTCGCTTGTTGCCCAGGGGCTTCTCTGTGAGGAACCATCATGTGGTCCAGCTGGGACAACGCAGGTGTGTCGTGTAGCCCTGGTGAGAGGACCGCGGGGAAGGGCCAGGCCTGTGCTTTCAGGACTGTTGTTGTTGACTGGGCCATCTACCAAAGTCACATGGGAAATGTCTTTGCATTTCCTGCACAAACAGCTGTGAGGAAGCTTCTTTACAATAAGCAAGAGTCTGGTGGTAAATTCTGAGACCTCAGGGCCTGGGAAAAGTTTGTTTATTTCTCTTCGTGAACCATAGCTTTTTTTTCTTTTTCTCCTAGTAGACAGTGGATGCCATAGGCTGATGGGAGCTCTGTGCTACATGTTAAGGGCCCAAACGCTATTTTCTTTAGTCAGCAGCTCTTGTTACAATAGTTATATATATTCCCTTCTTTGAAGCTGTGGTTTTATCAGAAATTACCTTCTATCTTTTTGGTGACTGGGGGATGGGGGAAGAATGATACCTGTACCTGGTATGTTGAAGAGTTTCAACCATGATATACTTTCCCCATAATTTCAACTGACTGTGCTGGATTGAGTGCCCCACTTAACAATGTAGACTTTTACTTTCCTTTGTAAAATGACCCATTTTGGTTTTAAAATTCAGTCTTTGCTTGTTTAAAACTTCAGTCTCATCTCTGACTCAAACGATTCCTCCTCCTTCTCAACCATCCTAACTCCTCACCACCTCCAGCACAGTAGACTTAGGGGTCCACCAGAGAGTAGTAAAATGTGGGGCCAGGTGTGGGGAGAGGGGGTCTGCTTGGGGAGGGGTCGTCCTCCTTTGCCCTGGCTCTTATACCTCTGAGCTCCAATGGGCCCTGCTGACAGGAGCACCTCGGGGTAAGTTCTCCAGGACATGAGTGGTCCCTCTGGAAGTTCAGCCGCTCTTCCTGGCAGACCGGATGGAGAGCACCCCTGGCCGGGCTGTGGTGGTCTCGCGCAAGGCTGTCACCATCCACCTCCCCTTCCCTCCCAGCCATCTCTTTGGGTGTGTAAATGTTTCTTC
>NW_021701255.1:0-1459 GCF_005190385.1 Monodon monoceros
TGGATTTCGGGAGTTTGGAGGTAGGGCCATGGGTGAGGGTGTGTGTGCGGGGTTTAGGCCCAGGGTGTTTGGAGGGGGTCTCAGAAGGGGTCTCCGAGTGTAGAGGTGGGGCCCTGGGTGGGGGTGTAGGGGCAGGGCTTGGGCTCTACCTGGTAGGAGGGAGGCTCCCAGGGCAGAGGATTAGGCCTGGGAGCCCAACAGGCTCCCCGGTGCCTAAGTGGGCAGGGAAAGCGCTGGCCGTGTTCCTTTCTGTTCCTCCATGCCCTCCCCCATGGTCTCCCCCAGGGTCTCCACAGTCGCCGCTGGACCCCTAACTGTGGGCTGGTCCCACTGAGTGTAGGAACTCCTACCCCCACCCATTTGTCCCTCAGGGGTGCAGGTCCCAGAGGTCTGGCCTTTACTTTTGCTCCCCATTTCCTCCCTCCCACTCCCTCAGGACCCACGCAGCTGGAGGGGTTTAGGTGGGCAGAGGATCAGGTCCGGGATTTCATCAGGCTTCTGGGGCCCAAGAGGGTAGGGGAAACCTAGCCACCCTCCCTTTTGATCCTCTGCCCTCCCAGTGGTCCCCCAATTTCCCCCTCCAGGTGTGGAATCTCTTCCTCTCCCCCAGCTGCCCCTCAGGGGTGCCAGTCCAGTCCCACCTCCACTTCTCCTCCCCACTCACTCTCCCCACGCCCCATGTCGTACTTGGTTGCTGGGGGTTCCTCCTGTCCCCTTAGGCGTCCGTGGTCCCCTACCGGTGCCTGGTAGGTGCCCTAGATGTGCCAAGATGCGAATTCCATGCCCTCCTAGTCTGCCATCTTGACTCCCCCATATTTTCTTTAGTGCTTTATAAGGGTAACTGTGTAATTAAGTATGAAAAGTGAAACCACTGATAGAAGTCAGTTCTATATTCACTTTAGTAACTGTTAGAACAAAATAGCTGTTAAAATATCTTACACACTGAAAGTGGTAATTGTTTTTTGATCTATGATTATGTATCTTTTGGCCCAGAGAAGCTGTCCACTCTGGCCATTCATGTAGCCCTGTTTGGAATAACTTTAAAATGCTTATCTTAGATTTCTAAGTGCTTAAGGCCAATGTTCCGTTTAAAAAACATTCTTCCATACAGGTCCAGTGACCCCTTTTCAGCACCTTACTTATCTTTCTATGCCTTAGTTCTTCATTTGGTGATAACAGTAGTTCCCACCTGATAGAGTTGCTATGTGATTATATGAGGTAATGATATTTCGAATGTGCTTAAAATAGTTGTTTGGCATGTATTAGTGATGCTTCATTTAATCCTCACTTGGGACTTGTCTTGAGAGCTTAGTAAAGCACCATTCAAATATAGCACTTAAAACAGTGCCTGGCACACAGTAAGTATTCAGAATAATTTATGGAAATAATTCTTCTCAATTTTTTTCTCCTCGTCTGAATCCTCCCCAGCCACATTTCACAAAAGTATCTTAGCACCTTT
>NW_021701256.1:0-2166 GCF_005190385.1 Monodon monoceros
TTTTTTCCCTGTAATTGATTTCTAATCTCATAGCATTGTGGTCGGAACAGCTCCTTGATATGATTTCAGTTTCCTTAAATTTACTGAGGCTTTATTTGTGACCCATGATGTGATCTATCCCAGAGAATGTTCCGTGTGCCATTGAGAAGAACGTGTAATGTGCTGTTTTTGGATGGAATGTCCTATAAATACCCATTAAATCTATCTGGTCTATTGTGTCATTTAAAGTTTGTGTTTTCTTATTAATTTTTTGTCTGGATGATCTCCATTGGTATAGGTGAGGTGTTAAAGTACTGTGCTATTATTGTGCTACTGTCGATTTCGTCTTTTAGAGCTGTTAGCAATTGCCTTATGTATTGAGGTGCTCCTATGTTGAACACATATATATTTATAATTGTTATATCTTCTTGGATTGATCCCTTGATCATTATGTAGTGTCCTTCCTTGTCTCTTGTAATATTCTTTATATTAAAGTCTATTTTATCTGATATGAGTATTGCTACTCCAGTTTTCTTTTGATTTTCATTTGCCTGGAATATATTTTTCCATCCCCTCACTTTCAGTTTGTATGTGTCCCTAGGTCTGAAATTGGTCTCTTGTAGACAGCATATATATGGGTCTGGTTTTTGTATCCATTCAGCTAGCCTGTGTCTTTTGGTTGGAGCATTTAATCCATTCACGTTTAAGTTAATTATCGATATGTATGTTTCTATTACTATTTTCTTAATTGTTATGGGTTTGTCTTGGTGGGTCCTTTTTTTCCCTTGTATTTCACACTTAGAGAAGTTCCTTTAGCATTTGTTGTAGAGCTGGTTTCATGGTGATGAATTCTCTTAGCTTTTGCTTGTCTGTAAAGCTTTCGATTTCCCCATCAAATTCGAATGAGATACTTGCTGGGTGGAGTACTCATGGTGGTAGGTGCTTCCTTTTCATCACTTTAAATTTATCATGCCACTCCCTTCTGGCTTGTAGATTCTCTGCTGAGAAATCAGCTGTTAACCTTATGGGAGTTCCATTCTATGTTATTTGTCATTTTCCCCTTGTTGCTTTCAATAATTTTTCTTTGTTTTTAATTTTTGTCAATTTGATTACTGTGTGTCTCAGCATTTTTCTCCTTTGGTTTATCCTGCCTGGGACTCTCTGCGCTTCGTGGACTTCAGTAGCTATTTCTTTTCCCATGCTAGGGAAGTTTTCAACCATAATCTCTTTCTCGGGTCCTTTCTCCCTCTCTTCTCCATCTGGGACCCCTATAATGTGAATGCTGTTGCATTTAATGTTGTCCCAGAAGTCTCTTATGGTGTCTTCATTTATTTTCATTCTTTTTCTTTATTCTGTTCCATGACAGTGATTTCCACCTTTCTGTCATCCAGGTCACTTATCCGTTCTTCTGCCACAGTTATTCTGCTACTGATTCCTTTTAGTGTATTTTTCATTTCAGTTATTGTATTGTTCATCTCTGTTTGTTTGTTCTTTAATTCTTCTAGGTGTTTGTTCCTTAATTCTTCTAGATCTTTGTTAACTATTTCTTGCATCTTCTCGATCTTTGCCTCCATTCTTTTTCCAAGGTCTTGGATTATCTTCACTATCATTATTCTGAATTCTTTTACTGGAAGGTTGCCTATCTCCACCTCATTTCATTGTTTTTCTGGGGTCTTATCTTGTTCCTTGATCTGGTATAAAGTACTCTGCCTTTTCATATTCTCTATCTTTCTGTGAATGCGGTTCTCCTTTCACAGGCTGCAGAATTGTAGTTTTTCTTGCTTCTGCTGTCTGCTCTCTGGTGATTGAATCTATCTTAGAGGCTTGTGCAAGCTTCCTTATGGGAGGGACTGGTGGTGGGTAGAGCTGGGTGTTGCTCTGGTGGGCAGAAGTTTAATCTTCTTGTCTGTGGATTAAATAAAATTTTAATAAAATGTTTAATCCGCTTATCTGCTGATACATGGGGCTGGCTTTCCTCCCTGTTCGTTGTTTGGCCTGAGACGACCCAGCACTGGAGCCTACCTTGCTCTTGGTGGTGCTAATGGTGGACTCTGGGAGGGCTCACACCAAGGAGTATTTCCCAGAACTTATGCTGCCAGTGTCGTTGCCCCCATGGTGAGCCACAGCCACTCCCCGCCTCTGCAGGAGACCCTCTAAAACTAGCAGGTAGGTATGGTCATTTGCCTA
>NW_021701257.1:0-3884 GCF_005190385.1 Monodon monoceros
AATGACCTGAATTTTATATAGGAAAAATGCACAATTTGGAAGAAAAATTCCATTAAAATCCAACTAGAGAATTTATCAAATAGGAGAGTTTGAGCAAAGAAATTAAAAGGAATATCTTCATTTTTCAGAAAATATTTAGATTTAATAACAATTTTTAAAATTTTACATTTATAATTTACATATACATTTTCATATTTAGAAACATTAAATAGAAAAAATATAGAAACAGGCTTTTAAATTGCATGTGGTCAATATTTAGTGATAATATTGACTGATAATCCAAATGGAAAAGTTTACCTATATGTTCTCTTTTTATCTTGTGTTTTGAGAGAGTATTTTACATTTACTCTACTGAAATAATCTATAAAATAATCTTACTGAAATAATCTACTGAAATTTTCTAATTTTAAAGTCTCTGGAGAGAGGATAAAAAGAAAGAAAAACAGGATGATAATTGTCAGGTCCTTTACTTGGCAATAATAAACCATCCTTCTATGCATATAACTAGATCAGTTTTTGTGAATGCCATATCTTACACTTTCCTCCACTGTTTTGTATTTTCCACTACACAGGCCATTCACAGTCTCTACACTTTTTTGTCCAAAGAGATTTGATGCTTTTATATTCATCATTATGGAATTTCTCCAAAGAAGACATATAGATGGCCAAAAAGTACATGAAAAGATGATCAACATCACTAATTATCAGAGAAATGTAAAATCAATGGCCATCACCAAAAAGTCTACAAACAATAAATGCTGGAGAGGGTGTGGAGAAAAGGGAATCCTCCTACATTGTTGGTGGGAATGTAAGTTGGTACAACTACTATGGAGAACAGTATGGAAGTTCCTTAAAAAACTAAAAATAGAACTAATGTGTGAGCCAGCAATCCCACTCTTGGGCATATATCTGGAGAAAACCATAATTCGAAAAGATACATGCACCTCAGTGTTCGTTGCAGCACTATTTACACTAGTCAAGACAGGGAAGCAACTTAAATGTCCATTGACAGAGGAATGGATAAAGAAGATGTGGTACATGTATGCAATGGAATATTGCTCAGCTATAAAAAGGAACAAAATAATGCCATTTGCAGCAACATGGATGGACCTAGAGATTATCATACTAAGTGAAGTATGTCAGACAAAGACAAATATCATGTGATATCACTTATATAAGGAATCTAATTTTTAAAAAATGACACAAAATAACTTATTTACAAAGCAGAAACAGACTTACAGATATTGAAAACAGACTTATGTTTACCAAAGGGGAAAAGTGGGGGGGGGAATAAATCAGGAGCTTGGGATTATCATACACACACTACTAAATATAAAATAGATAACTAACAAGGACCTCCTGTATAGCACAAGGAACGCTACTCAATATTTTGTGATAACCTATATGAGAAAAGAATTTGAAAAAGAATGAACATACGTATAACTGAATCACTCTGCTGTATACCTGAAACCAACACAACACTGTAAATTAATTATACTCCAATAAAATTTTTAAAAATTACTACTAAAAAAAATGAAGTCTCTGGGGAAATTCTAAATCTAAAAAGGTTTTCAATCCTTATATAAATCGACTGACCTTTTTGCAAAATTTTTTGCTCCTCAGTTCTTATGCATTTGGAAACTTTATACCCATCTTGTAGTTTTTCTCTTTGTTTGTTTTGTTTTTTGTTTTTTGTTTTGCAGTACACAGGCCTCTCACTGTTGTGGCCTCTCCCATCGCGGAGCACAGGCTCCGGACGCGCAGGCTTAGCGGCCATGGCTCACGGCCGCAGCCGCTCCGCGGCATGTGGGATCTTCCCGGACTGGGGCACGAACCCGTGTCCCCAGCATCGGTAGGCAGACTCTCAACCACTGTGCCACGAGGGAAGCCCCGTCATGTAGTTTTGAGACAGCTCTGGCTGCCTCCTCTCACTCTTCAAGAGTTCCTCTCCATGCTCCTTAAAGGCTAGGGTTCCCTAGAATTCCCTTCGCTAGCCACTAACTGGCTGTTTCACTCTACTTGCCCTCCTCCCCTGATGCTATTATTCACTCTAGATGTTGATTACATCTCCAAGTATACTTCATGCTTAGAATAATTCTCTAGATTCTGACATGTATCTCAACTGCTTTCTAGATTTCTCTATTTACATCAGCGATTTTAGTGGTCACCACATTTTCATCCTACATACCTGCTTTTCTTGTTCTTTCCTACCAATCCCAATTCCTCTCCTTCCTTATCCTCTAGTTCTCTATCTGGGATCAATGTCCCTTCTTTGTGTGCCCATACACATGGAATGGCATACTTTGGGACTGCAGATAATTCCGCTTCTGACATTCAACATATTGTATTGTGTCATCATCTTAAACGCCTATGATAACCAGGGAGCACCATGAAGTAGAGAATGTTTTATTATATATATATATTTTTAAATTTCCAACCACTATGCAGTTCTTGGCATGAAAAGTTATCCAAAAAGATTTCATGAATGAATGAATGAAATCAGGATATGAAAATAAAACTAGATTTAATAAATACTTAACTACATGTTAGGCAATACCTCACACATTTAGTTGTTTAATATTATGACTCATTTTCTATAACCTTTTGAGGCAAGTATTATTATCTCTACATCAGTGGTGTAGTAAGGAATAAGCCATTACAATATTAAGTAAAAGGCCTAAAATTATATGGTTGAGAAATGGTAAGTCTTTCAACACACCAACGGGAATCAACTAGATAGCTTTAAAAAGAAAGAAAACACGAGGTATCACAGAAAGTACACAAACTCTAAGTAAATTCAGACACATAATTTGGCTCATAGTTTGTAGCACCCTATTGCTATAGAACGTAAAATGACAAAGCATAGAAAAATTAAAGCATTTTTAAAAATGTATTTTTATAAATAAATTAGCAAATGTTCATATATATACAAGTGATATTAAAGGTAGTAAAAACTGAACTTATCTATTCAGAGATGATATAATAAATTATTTCCTTTGGTAAGTACATGTATTTTTTAAATAATAGATGATTTTTGTGATGAGTTGAATCACACAAGTATACTGAGGTTTTTAGGAGACAACTCTATAATATTTCAATGAATCACTTAGCTCCCTTCTCAGAGGTAAATTCAGTTCTGACAAAAACTATAAGATCAACCAGGATGATTTCTGATTCCTGCACTTCAAATAGGTTTGATCATGCAAAAGATTTTTTTAAACTAAATTTATGATTGAATTGAAATAGTCAAAGACTAGGTGTTTATACAGAGTGGAAACAAAATACAGAAAGAAAAAGTAGATAAGGACAGCAGAGTAGCCCTATTTAATGTGGGATAAAAAAAAAGTGGTAAGTAAAAGCACAAATGACTCTACTTAACAAAGTCTAACTAAACTGTATGGAGAAAGATTTATGTTGCACCATCTTGACAAGCTTGGTTCACAGGTTTAGACTTTTAAAGAAATTAAATGAACTGACATTTACATCATTTTGAAACTAGTAAATATTGTCTATTTCAGCATCAGATGCCGGGAAACTCAAGTAATTTGAAATAGGATTTAGTCTTTCAGGATCATATGAAGCTGTTTAAGACCTTTGGAACAATTATAATCTCCATGGCAACAAAATATTTTGCTAGTTTTTTGTTTAATGCTGCTTTCATTGTATCTAGATCATGCCCAGTACATAGATGTTCAATAAAATTTGATAATGTGTTCATCCTATCATTTATTATTCAACCATAGTTTATTGAGTAAGAATTCTTACCTAAGGATGTGCTTGGGTTGCAAAGTATAAATAAGGTCAAGGAGCTTAGTGTGATGAAGCCAAAAAACAGGAAATACAACACATCTTGCTGCAACCTAGAGGAAACTGCTGAGTTTTAT
>NW_021701258.1:0-7886 GCF_005190385.1 Monodon monoceros
GTGTGTGTGTGTGTGTGTGTGTGTGTGTGTGTGTGTGTGTGTGTGTGTGTGTGTATGGGGGCAGGGGGTTGGGAGGGGAGGGTTGTGCGTGCATTTGTGTGTTGGGGTAAGGGGCTGGCAGCTAGAGAAACTCTGATCTAGAAAATGAAGTCTCTGGACTTCACGGTTCTGCTCGAGTCTGGGGCTGCAGGTGTGGCCCAGGGCCGGGAGCTTTGGGGTGGGGCACGGTCTTCCCTGGCTCTTCCTGATTCACTACCATTCAGCAACCAGTGTCCCTCCCAGCAGAACAAAACCTCCCGAGATTGCTGGTTCCACAGTGCCCTCCAGTGGGCAAGCAGAATATGTCTGGAGAGAAAGCCTTCGCCACACGTGGTCACAAGTCACAGGTGTGGATCCTTCAGGCATTTTAGAATCGAGGTTCAAGTTCCTCCACCTGCTTCCATGCCCTTTGGAAGATAAGGTTCTAAATGAACAGTTGGCTGTTTGTATAGAGGAGTGGGAGACCGGTAGAAGTCTGTAAAGAGAGAGCAAGGGACTGAGGACTGGGGCACCAGTGTTTTAGGGCATTGTGGACAGAGACTGGGTGAAATGTAAAACAATGGTGACTCGTGTGTGTGTGTGTGTGTGTGTGTGTGTGTGTGTGTGTGTGTGTGTGAAGTCCTGTGCTAAACAGACTCCGCCCTGCCAACTCCCCCCGTGACTTTGCTATACCCTCTTTAGATACCCCAGCCCATCAGGACCTCTTAGCTTACCTCTCTCTACCCTCCATAGAGTGACAGTTGTTTTTTGTTCTTGTTCTTGTTTTTGTTTTTGCTTTTCCAAGCCTTCCCAAGTCTGATTATGAGGGGAAAACACAGACTCAACAGGAGGAAATGAGTTCCAAGAGTGTTGCCAGTTAAGCTGGTAACAACTTCTCTTGGTCTGAGTTTCTCCACGTGAGTTGGGCGCCTATCCCAGGCTTGTTGGAAATTAAACACGATCATGCACAAGTGCCCCAACACGAGGCCTCCCAGATATGCTGGCTCCCAGCCCCAGGAGAGGCTCCTTGAGCCCAGTTCCCCGTCTTCCTGCCCTCCATATGGCACGTGGTTGCCTCCTTCACCACAGAGCTGACAGCTGGGTCCCACTCTTCCTCTTGTATTCTTCCTCCAGCTCCTCCCACATCTTGAATATGACGTCCTGTGTCCCGTCTTTTCTCTGTCTCAGTCCTCACTCTGCGTTGCACCCTCTGCCCCAAGATGCACATCAACGTCCTCATCCCCCATCCCCTTTTCTTGCTGCTTCTTTTTGAAAAGAACTTCTCCCACCGACTTTGTTTCATTGTCATCCGCAAGATGACTCCAAGGGTCCTCTCTGCTCGTCCTCTGCACTCCCCTCACCGGCTGCATCCAGCCGCCATCCCCCTTTGATGCCCAGCCCTTTATAACAGGTGTCACCATCATGGTTGTCACCAGCTTCTTTACCTGTTCTACGCCAAGTACTTCCAACCCACAGAAAAGAAAGGTACAATCTACAATCCCATTGAAAAGTGCCTGATTCCAACCCGCTGAAGGCAGCTTTGGGGAGGAGAGTTTAGGTTGCAAGGCCTAAACCAGCTGCAAGGTAGAGGATGCCCGGGAACGGTGGGGTCACCAGGGGCTTGCAGTGTGGGGCAGAGAGAAAATGCCCAGCTCAGATCCAACAGGTGAGCCTAGCCCTCCCGGGCCTGCCTGCCACCTAGGACCTCTCCTCCCCCAAGAGTCTCCTAGGGGGGCTTTTGTATTTTCTGTCCTTGCCATCCACTCCTACCCGGACAGTGACAGATGCAGACAGAGGCTGGAACACAGACCAGAGGGAGCTTGGGTGCAGAGAGAAGATGCAGAGACTCAGATGCCTGGAGCAATAAAGAGCCACCCAGGGACGGAGGATGAACGTCCTGGGCACTAATGGTGGTATATCATTTCACCCTCAGCAACTGTGATCAGGGAGGACGGGGCACCGGGCCCATATTCCAGATGAAGAAACAGGCTCAGAGAGGTTGCCAGGGCCACGTCACTGGGGCATGGCTGAACTGAGCATCAAGTCACAACCTGCTAGATTCCTGGGCACAAGGCCTTTCTGTGACCACCATGGAGAGACACACACAGAGACGCTGTCTCCATACTGCTTCTCTAATGACTCAGTGTGTGCAGAGAAGGGAAAACCATCATGCAGAGCAAGGGAGGGACACACACAGGGGGGAGACACAGGGAGAAAGGCAGACAGAGATAAATAGGGAGAAAAGGGACACAGATAAATAGGGAGACAGGAAGACAATGACATAAGGAGAAGGGAAAATTAGCTGCTTCTCTCTCCGTATGGGAATGGATTTGGGATAAAATACACATTCCGGGTCTCACCCCCTGATCTTCAGAATCAGAATTTCTGGGAGTGGGACCCAGGAATCTACATTTAAAGAAAGCTCCTCGGAGTAGCAAAGTGTGCTTTGAAATGCATCAGATAAATGGGATAGATTTGTGGACGGCTAGAGGGAGGGATAGATGGAAAATTCGCAGTAAAGCAAATACAGCAAAATGTTAACCGAGGAATCTAGAAAGTGGGTAACACTGTCCACTGCACAATTGTTTTAACTTTCTGTATGTTTGAAAACTTTCATAATAACGTGCTGAGTGTGTGGAAGTTCCTGAATGATCCTGATGATTAGGCAGGTCTGGGACCACTGCAGTAGGAGGGAAGGCATCCTCAGAGGACTTCTAGGGAAGCTGTTGCCCTGAGAAGGCCCCCTGCACTCCCCAGCCATGTCACCTCCATCCCCCGCCCCCAGTCTGACCAGTCCCACAGCAATCCCAGAACTCACAGGAGCACCGCACAAGGCCCTGCCCTTCTCCCTGGTCCCCTAGGGCCTCCTGTTCTGCACGGTGAGCAGGATTTTCTGGGTTGTCTGAGGCTGGTCTCTGCAGGGCCCTGGTAGCAATCCGATCCGGCTGGCGGGCAGTGCGGGTTTGGGCAGAGCTTGGAGAGGCAGGGCTAGAAGTTCCCTTGGAAAAACTTGAAGCCAAACTGCTTACAATGGTCCTTGAGCACCTTGGCCAGAGCTGGGAAGCCACAGAAGAAGACCTGCACCTTGCCCTTCTTCTCAGTGGCTAACTTCTGGAACACCTGGACTGCACAGGGTCGGGGGAGAGCAGAGGGAGAAGAGGGGGGACCGTGGACCCGCCCAGTGACACACCCAGTGGAGCCGAAGATGTAATGGGCCAGGATGGCTGTCCTCCCCATGAGGAGCCCCAGGGCACAGCTGCTTGGCTTCAGCCATTAGTTTAGGGGCCGTTTGCTCAGTGAGTAACCTGACTCCGACCCCAGGGAGGGGCTGGACCAGAAAGAAATAAGACCCAGGCCCTTGGTTCAAGGAGCTGCATCCATGGGGGAGATGTGCACTAAACCAGCTGCAGTGCTGTAGGGCGATGGCAGAGCCCAGAGGGTACACTGACCTCCAAAGCCCCAATCTCATGCCAGCCCACGGGCCTCCATCAAAATGCCGCTTTCCTGAAGTCAGGCTTTCTCCCCCAGCAAGGAGCCTTTTCCACCCCAAGTTCTGCTTAAGAATTGCCTTTGCCTAAAGTTCTCTTGGTGCCGAAGCCCCGCCGGCACCCCGTTCCCCCTGGGCTCTCACTATCTAAACATGGATCATCTATAGCAGTTTGAAAAGCAATACCTTCTGCTCACTTCAGGCAAACTCTGCACCCCAACTGGTAAGTGCTCAGGGAGGAAAAATAATAATAAAACCAATCTGAGGAATAAAATAGAAAGACTGCAAACTATTCTGTGGCTCTGGGCCTCAGTTTCCCTGTTTGTACCAGGAAGGGATAAGACTTGATGCCTCCCTGGGACTCTGTCTACTGGGGCCTTCAGACTCTGGTTTGCAGGGGGTCAGGGCTGGGAGAGGCCTTGGAGGTTATATGGGCTAACTTCCTCTGTGATCAGATGGGGAAACAGAGGCTAGGGGTGGAACAAACGGTGCTAGTGATGGAGCCAGGATGTAGGTCCCCTGCCTCCCGTTCCAGCCCTGAGATCCTGGCTGGACTCGGATGCTGGCCTCAATCTTTGCCCCTGCTTGCTTGGCCCTAATCTCCCCAGTCACTGCCTCAGGCTCGCAGACCCACTAGTCCCTGCAGGCTTTAGGGCTCCAGGTGGCCTTTACCTCATTCCAATCTGGCCGTCCAGGCTGGCTGTGTGTCTGGAGGCCCGTGATGGAATCCTTCTTCTCCTTCTTGGCCTGGAGGTCAAGGGCCATCTGCAAACCAATGGCCTTCATGTCATTCTTGCCCAGCACGGAGGTCATATACATGCGCAGCTCCAGGAAACGGCCTACGTGGGGGAGGAGAGGGCAGGGTTGAGGGGCCAGCACCCATGATGGGGACAGGGCAGGATGCCAGCCACCTTGTCCTGGGGCTTGAAGGAGGACTCACACTGTCGGCCAACCATATTCACCCAGTACCTCCATTTGACCAGCGCTGTAGAGAGGAAAGATGGCTCTCTCGAGCCGCTCGAGCTGGGTAGGCCCTGTGCACCGCATAGACGAGTTATCGTATAGCCATTGTCTAATGTAAGTCTCACAACCACCCCAGGAGCTGGACCTTATATTTACAGAAGGTAAATGAATCCCAGGGCAGCGTGGCTGTCCTTGGTCTCTGAACTCATGCCCTTCTGTGCCTCATGGTGTCTGCTCAGCCTAGTTGGGGACACAAGCCACGCACACATGGAAAGACCACTGAGACCAGAGAGTCAAGGGTTGAGTGAGTGGATCAGATGGCAAATGCTACTGATATACAGGGCAGGCTGGAGCACACACAGCCGCTTCCTGGGACGGTGGGGATTGGGCGAGGTCTTGGAAGAGGGCTGAGACTCAAAGGGGAGGTGAAGGAAGCACCCTAAGAAGGGAGTAGCATGAGACAAAGGTGGGAGGCTGGAGTTTGTGGGGCATGATGTGACTGCCCGGCTGGAGCAGAGCATCCTTGAATGGGTGCAACAGTGGGTAGGACTGGATACACAGTGAGGCCAGAATGTGAAGAATCTGGAATGCCCAGCTAGGGAATGGGGGCAGGGAGAGGGTACTGGAGCAAGGCATGATGAGATGAAAAGAGCATTTCAGGGAGGGGAGTCAGAGGACTGAAGGGACAGGGCAGAGACTGGCATCTAGGAGACCCATTAGGCCTGAGCATCCACAGCTCTGTGTCTGCAATGGGACAGGTTTGTGAGATACTGATCCCGCCAGCTCTAGGGCAATCGGTACATCCAGGTGGGCACCTCTGTGCTCAAGCAGTTTCCTCCATTCTCCCAGAGGTGGCAAACAAATGTCATTTTCCTGGTGTGCCATGATGGGGAGAAGACTGACCAGGGCTGCCCCACACCCCTGCCACAATGCACGCCAGAAACGGCGGGGCCTGATCTACCACGTTGGATTCACGAGCTGACAATCCTTTATCCTTAAAGGATTCTCTCTCCCTAAAGGATTCAGGCCAGCCCAGCTTGTTCTCTATTGTTTCATACACCACGATTAGCCCACTTTTCCTTTGGCTCAAGATCTCAGCCATTGTTAAAATGCAAATGGCCCTAGGAGGGACACCACATTTCATTTCACACATCACTGAACTTCAGTAGTGTGGTGGTGCAGGAGGGAAGAAGATGTACCGTAAGGGATGCCCACCTGAGACAGCCCTGGCCCTTCTTCCTCAGAGTCACTGCCCCCCCCATTCCCCCACACAGGGGTAAGAAAGGAGAGAATGAGACATCAGAGCGGGAGGGAGGAGGAGGCGCTGTGGAGGTTTTCGCTCTCTCCAAGACAGCGTGTTCCAGACAGTCCTCCCATTTCTGGGACACTCTCTTAAGGAAATCATCCAAAGGAAGGGGAAAACAAAACTATGTGCTCATGCATATTAATTGCAGCTTTATTTATGATAGCGGAGAATTAGGAATAAACAAAATGTCCAGTAGTAGGGGCATGGTTAAATAATTTACGGCAAACCACCGTATCCTTCATTACATAGCCATTAAATACTACTAGTACTGGTACTACTATTACTACTAAATTTATGGAGCAATTACTACTACTACTATTACTACTTCTGCTACTACTATTAAATTTATTGAGCAGTTACTACTACTACCATTACTACCACCTCTACTACTATTAGTACGACTTCTACTACTGGTAAATTGACTGAGCAGTTATTAAACTCCAGCCCTTGTTCTAAGTGCTGTACAGATGATCTCTCACCCAATCCTCACAGCAATCCTATGAGGTAGGTACTTAGTAGTATCCATATTTTTCAGATGAGGAGATAGAGGCAAAGCAATGTGCCCAAGGTTCTATAGCTATATGGGATATAGTAAAAGACTCAACTCAAACAGCACAATTGAAGCTTCAGCTATAGAAATTAAAAATTATAAACCACAAATTCTTTGACTCAGACCTCGGTATATGATTAAAGTTGAAATCAGAGGCCACGTGCTTCAGCTGCAATGAGAAACCTTGGAAGAAATGTGAGGTAACAAAGTTGTTGACTCAAGTGGCTTTGAGAATGCAAAGCAGTGGGTTAGCTGTTACCCTTTGCTTACACAGATTAGGAAGAAGCAAACAGCAAATATTTATATACCAGTAACTAGAAAATGTAAATTAAATCTAAACTTCTCCCTTAGGCTGTCATCATAAAAGCAAGTTTCTTATGAATTAATATACTTAAAAGCATTTAGAACAAAGTCAATGCTATATAAATATTTGCTTTAATTGTTATTTACAAGAAAGGGCAAGAAGCTTTACTACAATATTCTAGGGTTTATTTGTTCTCTTCCAAAGACTGTTGACTGGTGCTTTAAGGCTTTGGATGTTTCTTATAGTAAACTATATGTGTTTGAATGTTTTTTGTAGAAAACTGTGTCTGATTACTTGAACTTATAAACTATGTTTAGCATAGGAATTTGAATTTATTCATGGCAACCTTGTGATAATTAACCAGCCAAATAAGATCTAGTTCCAGTGGACTCAACACTGTAAAAAAAACGTCACCAATTCTCTTGAAGTTAGAAACATATCTAGAGATATTCCTCCTTATCTAAGATCTTCCGTAAGTAAAACATAACAAAACAAAATAATAACTAACAGATTAACTTTAAACATAGTACAAAACCTCAGTATTCCACAAAGATGTCCCATGAGGACTATTAAATAACCCAGAGAAACATGTTATCATGCAATGCTTAGTAAAAAATGTAGGACACAACACTTGCTGGGCGGGGAGGGGAGACTGCAGGGACTGGGGGGAGGACATATAAACATTCCAATTTAATGAACACATAAAAGAAGGGACCATCAGCAAAAGAATTCGTACATGCCAAGCCATATAATTTTTATCTTAGACCACTTTCTAAATTTTTTGATTTATTGGGAAACATATTGAGCACACACCCCCAGTAAATATATATGTTTGTTCACATGTTCGTTTCTACTTACAGATTACGTCTATTAAAATTTTATGCTTGAGTAAAAGGAACCATATTACTCTCTCACCTTGAACAACTAGAAAAATAAGCAAGATATATAAAACAATGGTTTCCAGACATTGGTCAACAGGTCATGTAGGACTGTCATTACTGAGGGAGGAAACACTGAAGTGAGCCTTACAATTGCCTGGTGTTGGCCTCACTGAATTGAGGAGACAGAAATTGGAGATCAGGGAGCCAGGACAGCTAGAACGTGCCAGGCACAAAACTAGAATAAGGGCAACTGCAGAGAGGAAGAGAGACCGAAGGAAGAAGAGAAAGAGGAAGGGAGGATGAGGGCTCACTAGCTCTGGAAATCTGCACAAAGTTCCCCCTCAGTCTTTGGCTTAGTGTTAATCTGTACACTTGTG
>NW_021701259.1:0-1379 GCF_005190385.1 Monodon monoceros
TGAGGCAGGCAGGAGTAGCCTCACAACACACGGCCCATAGAATAAAATATCTGAGGAATCCAGCAGTTGGAACCTCCCAGCAGGCGGCCAGGAGCAGCGAGGCTATGGGATCCAGGCCGGAATGAACTCACACCAGAGGGCCCTCATCATTAAACTGTGAGCAACCCAGCCGTTGGGACCTCAGAGCAGAAGGCCCACATCCACATGGGTATGGGAAACTGGCAAGAGTGCCATCGCACCAGTGGGCACACATCAGAAAATGTGGGGAGCCAGCAGTTAGTGACTGACGCCACAGGGCCCTCATCACCAAGGGGAGGAGGTTCCCAGCAAGCTCCAACTGCCACCAGAGGGCCGACGTCACCAAGGCAACGGGAGCAAGCCAGGCAGGAGTGACCTCACAGCAGAGGGCCCACCTCCCAGAAGTGTGACGAAACCAGTCAGGATCAGACTCTCATCAGACGGCCCACATCACCAAGGGGATGGGAACCAGGCAGGAGTGTCCTCACACCAGTGGGGCCACATCACTAAAAGGTGAGTAAACTAGCACATGCGGCCTGAAACCACAGGACCCACATCACCAAGGGGCTGGGAGTGAGGCAGGCAGGAGGAGCCTCACAACACAGGGCCCAAAGAATAAAAAAGGTGAGGTATCCAGCAGTTGGAACCTCACAGCTGGCGGCCCAGAGCACAGAGACTATGGGATCCCGGGCTGAGTGAACTAACACCAGAAAGCCTATATCATGGAACTGTGAGCAACCCAGACGTTGGAACCACAGAGGAGAAGGCCCACATCCCCATGGGGATGGGAACCTTACAGGAGTGTCCTGTTATCACTGGGCTCACATCAGATATCGTGGGGAGCACAGCAGTTATGGCCTGACGCCAGAGGGCCCTCATTACCGAGGGGAGGAGGCTCCCAGTAGGTTCCAACTGCCACCAGAGGGCCGATGTCACCAAGGCAATGGGAAGCCAGGCAGGAGTTACCTCACAGCAGAGGGCCCACCTCACAGAAGTGTGAGGAACCCAGCCAGGATCAGACTCTCACCAGAGGGCTCATATCACCAAGGGGATGGGAACCAGGCACAAGTATCCTCACACCAGTGGGGTCACATCATCGAAAGGTGAGGGACCCAGCACACGTGGCCTCTAATCAGAGGACACACATAAACAAGGGGCTGGGAATGAGGCAGGCAGGAGGAGCCTCAAAACAGAGGGCCCATAGAATAAAAAAAGTGAGGAATCTCGCAGTTGGAACCTCCCAGCAGGCGGCCTGGAGTAGCGAGGCTATGGGATCCAGGGTGAGTGAACTCACACCAGAGGGCCCTCATCATGAAACTGTGAGAAACCCAGACGTTGGGACCTCAGAGCAGAAGGCCCAC
>NW_021701260.1:0-2568 GCF_005190385.1 Monodon monoceros
CATTCGTACATATCCAGATTCCTACTTCTGTGCCGTAGGGCTTGGCTGAACTACAACTGCCTTTAGTGACTCTTTTCTCACCTGCACAATTGGAGATAATTTTAGTCTCCTCAAGACTCCCACGGGGTTACCTCTGTTGTGACACTTGACGATTTGGTGGCATATTTTACTTTATTTTATTTTAAATAGCCTTCCATTACTCCGTGCACATGAAACGGTAAATGCTTTCTCCTAGTAAACGTGTATAACGATTTTCTGAACTCTTCTGCTCTGGGCAAGATTCATGAATACACCAGGCAAACATAGTGAAAGAGGAGACAGTACTTGTGTTATATTCAGTTGGGTCTTGATACCTAAGTGTGACTCTTAACCAAGGATTATGCAGTAATTAAGGACACAGGTTAAAGTTGTTTAGAGTGTGTCCTAAAGTCTCCCTGGCAGAATTTAAATCTCTACTCTGGAAATTGTAGACCTGAGACAAATTACTTCCCTAAACTTCATTTCCTACATCTGAGAAAGATAATATATCTACCTTGTAGTAGACTGAATAGTACCATTGCCCCCAAATGTCCACCTTCTAATCCCCAGAACCTATGAATGTCACCTTAAATGGCAGAAGGGACTTTGCCAATGGGATGAAAGTAAGGGTTTTGAGATGGGGAGATTCTTCTGGACTACCTGGATGGACCCAGATGTAACCACTGGTGTTCTCGTAAGAGAGAGGCAGAGGGAGTGTTTACTCCAAAGAGAATGTGATGATGAAGTTGGGGTTGGATTGATGTGGCCAGAAGTCAAGGAATGCTGTCAAGGAAACAGATTCTCCCTTAGAGCCTCTAGAAGGTGGATGGACGGCCTTGTCAACTCCTGGTTCCAGCCCAAGGAAACTGGTTTTGGACCTCTGTCTTCCAGAACCATAAGAGAATGAGTGTGTTTTGTTTTACGCAAGCTCATTGGTAGTCATTTGTTACAGCAGCCATAGGGAACTAATGCGTACCTCATAGGAACTATTTCTCCAATTAAAATGTGTGACTGGAAACACACTTGGTGGCATGTCTGACACACGGTAGGTATGCTACTGTGGGTAGTTCTTGGAAAGTAAAGCCTTGGTTTTTTGAGGAATCATCAAAACCAGTACAATGGTTGCCATGTTTCTCCTTGTCCATCCTGGTGACAAACCTGTAGAGAGAGCTCCATCCTTTCCCACAGGACGCCCACCCCTAGTACTTACAGGGAAGAGGTTATGTCTCACTTCAGGCACCTTCCTCTTTCCCTTTCTACTTTTTGTTTCATTAATCTTCATCCAGCTGGCCTTTCTAAGTTAAAAAAACAAAACAAAACAAAACAAAACCATTTCTCAATGGATTCAGATACTACCCCAAGTTAATATTCCAACCATGTTCTTGTTCTTCTGGGTCTCACCACCAGAAATTTCTGAGCTGAAATCCTCTCTAGTTTCTAGGATCAGTCACTTTCTAATTTCTCCCTTCTCAAGTTCAGAGTCTTGTCAGTTTAGTCCCTTCCCTAACCACAACATCTATTAAGGTGACACAGCAAAGTGACGAAAGTCTAGACGGTCTGGTTTTCATCCTGGGTTTCTGCCCGCTACTTACTGTGTGGCATTAGGCAAGCTATTCAACCCCCCTGGGCCTCAGTTTCCCCCCAAAAAGGTGAATATTATGAACATTACCTACCTATAGGGTTGCCATTATGAGGATTAAGTGAGTTAATATTTGCTAAGCACTTAGAATATTACTTGTTATAGTCCAAGCACTACAGTTGTGCTTGTTAATAATAATAAATGCAATTCCAAGCGTATAACTTACTCAACTTTCTGTCATAACTTTGAAGTGTTGGTCTATCTGTTGGCCAGCGTTGCAGGGAAATGAGTCGAGGCATGGGCTGAGGCATTGCTACCAGTGCGTGGTGTGTTCCCAGAACTAGGAACAGCCGTGTGAAATAGGTAGTGGTTCTACTTGGAGACGGGGCAGACTGGAAAATGACAGCCCTGGAGGTGTGTCCATAGGTTTGGTGTCAGAGCTGCTGCCTGCTGAAGCACTGATGCCGGCCTAAGCCGTAAATGGGGAGGGGGGGCTGGGGAAAACAAGGGCAGAATGGAAAGGGAAAACAGGGGCAGAACGGAAAACGATAGCCCGGGAAGGAGGTGTGGTGTCCATCGCTTTGGGGTGAGATGGGCTGCCTGGCTGATCTGAGAAAAGCGAGTGAAAGTGGGAGAGCTTCTCCCTAGCTGCTAACTCTTCTCAAGGTCTAGCACGCACTGAACACTGGCCTGCCGGCTCAGCCTGGGTGTTGACATTGCATTGTACGTGTCACAGAGCAAGGGCGGGCGGGTCAGGGGGTGGGCTGGGGGCCCCCACACAAGCCCAGCCCCCTGGAGAAACCCGGCCCGAGGGCAAAGAGCCCGAGCCCTTCTGGACTTTCTAGCGGCTGGGACTTGTCGCTGTGGGTGGCAGGTGTTTGGCACCGGATGGGCCACCATGCGGAGACCGTTGGGGACTGTGGAAGCCTTCTCCTCCAGAGCTCACGCTGCCTGGGCACCGGCTCTGCAGA
>NW_021701261.1:0-2319 GCF_005190385.1 Monodon monoceros
ATATACTAGTCAAGTACACTAAATACACTAATATCTTTAAATAGGAACGAATACTTGTAATTCTAGAAACCAGACGACTCCATTATGCCACTTACAATTTCTGGTAAATATTTTTAGGTGTCATCTGATATGTGATTCCATATATACGAATGTATGATTCCAACATTCTCATGTTCCAACATGTGTCAGCTTAAATAACAAGTTCATGAGTTAACTTTAATCCTTTGACTAACATTAAATTGATTTAATTAACGAATCATCTTTGGTTGCCTGCAAATTCTCTCTGTCTTTGTCCTTCCCGTTTGCCCTAATTTCCTTATAGGTTGGCTGACAACAGAGCTTTCGTTGGGGAATGCTATTTTTTTCTGGGTTCACATATATTTCTATATTTTGTAGGTTTGTGGCTGGTTCTGTGGCTATTCTTATGTGATCCCTTGACAAAAGTTCAGCAGAGTGGCTTGTGTTTTCACTGCTCTGACACATCAGAATCATAACCTTAATGCTGCGCACTGCACAGCTTCTGAAACCTTCTCAAAGCGCCTCCTTGCTTCTCGTTACACATTCATTTTTTGCATGGCACTAGCTTTTTATCACAGCACGCACCAAAATCCAGCTTTGCAAAGAAATGATATCATTTAAAAGAATGTAGAATACTCTAATGTTGGCAGATTTTACTATGTAAATTACACCTCAATAAAGCTTACTTTTAACAAAAAAGGACAAACAAAACCAAATGTTGACAGGATGGAGAGCACTGGAAATTCTTATTCATTTCTGGAAAGGGTATAAAAAAGTTCAACAGGTTGGAAAAAAATTTGGCAGCATCAACTGAGGGTCATACATACGCAGTTATATGCTGTGGCCCAGAAATCGTACTTTTAGCTGTGCAACACCTTTGACTTGTGCTCTCCAATATGATAGGAACCAGCCACATGTAGCTACTGAACACTTGAAAGTTGCTAGGGCCACAGGTTGTAATGATAATAGTTTGATGGAGTAAGTCTCCTAAAGCATTAAAATAGATTAAACTTGAAAATTCAAAATTCCTTGTGACAGGTTTGAAAACTAATAAAAGGAAACGTCACTAAAATGAAGTTGGGAGACCAGAAGTGGGAGCTCTCATGGGGTACCACTCAAGTCCAAAGACAGGAAGTATCGTCAATTACAGACCCAAACAGAAGGAGCATCAATAGGAAAGAATCATCGATTACAGGTCCCAAGAGAAAAACTTGTACGTAGTATCTCCTGCAAGAAATCAGCACCTTGGCAATGAGAAACCATCATCACCCTGAACTTTCACTTTTCTCCAATGGGCTTGGGTTCACAACAACCTCCCTCAGCTTCCTCCTCTTTCTCTGTAAAATAAGGTTCCTTCCTGTCCTTTGTTTGTGGGACTTGCCTATGGCTTTTGCTATAGCTTGCTTGTCCTGAAATGCAATTCTTCCGCTATTCCTGAATAAACCCTTTTTGCTGGAAAAAAACAAAAAAAAACCCAACTATTATATATATTTATATTTATAAATTTTTTACATTTATTTTGCTTCTTTGTTTTTGGCTGCATTGGGTCTCCGTTGCTGGGCGAGGGCTTTCTCTAGTTGCAGTGATTGGGGCCTACTCTTCGTCATGGTGTCTTCTCTTGTTGCGGAGCCTGTGCTCTCGGCGCACAGGCGTCAGTAGTTGTGGCATGAGGGCTCAGTAGTTGTGGCTCACAGGCTCTAGAGCGTAGGCCCAGTAGCTGGGCTGCACGGGCTTAGCTGCTTGTCAACACGTGGGATCTTCCCGGACCAGGGCTCGACCCCGTGTCCCCTACCTTCACAGGCAGATTCTTAACCAATGCGCAACCAGGGAAGCCCCCAAAAGTATTATTTTTAAAGTCAACACTGGCATTATTCTGCTGGAATGGGGTGCCATAGAAAAGTGTGTACGTCCACCAAAAGTCACCAAAAAATGTTCGTACCATTTCAGAATATCCTCAACTGGAATCAACTGAAATGTCCGACAGTAGAAAACTATGGAGAGTTATATTCTTACAAGGACTACACAGAGAGAAAAAGAAGTACGTGAAAAATAGGGTTAAATTTCATAGACATGATGTTGAGTTAAAGAAGGCAGACACATGCCCCTCCAGGCCCTCAAACCGAGTGCATGGCCTGTGATCCAATTTATGTGAAAGTAACAGGTAGAGAGGTTCGGAGGGGTATGTGCGTGATTCCTCTGAGCTCTTGCATGGGAAGAGTCATGAGGAACCTTTTGTGGTCTGGTAATTTTCCACACCTTAGTTATTCAGGTTGCTCCATCAGTGATTCACGTTGGTGTACA
>NW_021701262.1:0-1747 GCF_005190385.1 Monodon monoceros
CTAACCATAACCCTAACCCTAACCCTTACCCGAAGCCTTACCCTAACCCGTCCCCTAATCCTAACCCGTACGCTAACACTAACCCGTGCTCTAACACGTACGCTCACCCTAAACCACTGTCGTACCCTAACCTGTACCCTAAACCGTCCCCGTCCCCGTCCGCTAACCCTATCCCTAACCCGAACCCTAAACCTTACCCTAACCCGTCCCCTAATCCGAACCCATACACTAACACTAACGGTACCCTATCACGTACGCTCACCCTAAACCTCTGTCGTACCCTAACCTGTACCCTAAACCGTCCCCGTCCCCTAACCCTACCACTAACCCTAACCCAACCCTTACCCGAAGCCTTACCCTAACCCATCCCCTAATCCTAACCCGTACACTAACACTAACACGTACCCTAACACGTACGCTCAACCTAAACCGGGGTCGTACCCTAACCTGTACCCGAAACTGTCCCCGTCCCCTAACCCAACCCTAACCCTAACCCTAGCCCTTACCCGAAGCCTTACCCTAACCCGTTCCCTAATCCTAACCCATACGCTAACACTAACCCGTACCCTAACACGTACGCTCACCCTAAACCTTTGTCATACACTAACCTGTACCCTAAACCATCCCCGTCCCCTAACCCTAACCCTAACCCTCACCCTAAACCTTACCCGAAGCCTTACATTAACCGTCCCCTAATCCTAACCCGTAAGCAAACACTAACCTGTACCCTAACTCGTACGCTCACCCTAAACCATTGTCGTACCCTAACCTGTACCCTAAACCGTCCCCATCCCCTAACTCAAACCCTAACCCTAACCCTAACCCTAATCCTTACCCGAAACCTTACCCTAACCCGTCCCCTAATCCTAACCCGTACGCTAACACTAACCCGTGCCCTAACATGTACATTCACCCTAAACCATTGTCGTATCCTAACCTGTACCCGAAACCGTCCCCGTCCCCGTCTGCTAACCCTAACCCTAACCCGAACCCTAACCCTTACCCGAAGCCTTACCCTAACCCGTCCCCTAATCCTAACGCGTAAGGTAACACTAACCCGTACCCTAACACGAACGCTTACCCTAAACCATTGTCGTACCCTAACCTGTTCCCTAAACCGTCCCCGTACTCTAACCCAAACCCTAACCCTAACCCAACCCTTACCCGAAGCCTTACCCTAACCCGTCCCTTAATCCTAAACCGTACACTAACACTAACACGTACCCTAACACGTACGCTCAACCTAAACCGTTGTCGTACACTAACCTGTACCCTAAACCGTCCCCGTCCCCTAACCCTAACCCTAACCCAACCCTAACCCTTACGCGAAGCCTTACCCTAACCTGTCCCCTAATCCTAACCCGTACGCTAACACTAACCCGTACCCTAACACGTACGCTCACCCTACACCTTTGTCGTACACTAACATGTACCCTAAACCGTGCCTGTCCCCGTCCCCTAACCCTAACCCTAACCCTAAACCTAAACCTTACCCGAAGCCTTACATTAACACGTCCCCTATTCCTAACCCGTACGCTAACACTAACCTGTACCCTAACACGTACGCTCACCCTAAATCATTGTCGTACCCTAACCTGTACCCTAAACCGTCCCCATCCCCTAACTCAAACACTAACCCTAACCCTAACCCTAACCCTTACCCGAAGCCTTACCCTAACCCGTCCCCTAATCCTAACCCATACGCTAACACTAACCCGTGTCCTAACACGTACGCTCACCCTTAACC
>NW_021701263.1:0-1820 GCF_005190385.1 Monodon monoceros
TTGCCTTTCCTGCAGTTTCATAATAAAAGAAAAAACATTTCCACCCTTTTTTTGATGTTGATCGAAAATTTAGCAACACTTCTTTGCACTATATTCAAATCCCCAAATATAAGCAAGCCTTCATGCACACAGGCTCACTGAAATGTCATAATCTTAAACTATGTATGACCTTGAACAATGACCTTTCCAAATACTCCACACTCTTCCTAGGTGTTCAGACTTTTTCATTCCTACATCTTTTACACATGGTCGATTTGTGTCATAAGTTCTTCCTCACTCCCACTTCCGAGTATATATCCAAAGGAAACATCATCATTATTTGAAGATATCTGTACTCCCATGTTCATTGTAGCATTATTCACAAGAGCCAGAGTATGGAAACAACCTAAGTGTCCATAGTAGATTAATGGAGAAAGGAAATATGGTATATATATACAATGGAATATTATTCAACCTTAAAATAGAAGAAAATCCTATCATTTAAGTCAACATGGATAAAACTGGAGGACACTATGCTAACTGAAATAAGACAAAGACAAATGGTGCATGATGTCACTTATAATGTGGACTCTAAAAAAATAATGAAATAAATCAACTCTTCCCTCCCTGTACATTTTCCTCAGCAGAATCTAGCAGCCTCTACTATGAGTCTTATCTTTTTTTTCTTTTTATTGTTTGTACCAGATCACAACCCCAGGGAACCTATGTATTTACCGATGTATATCTAGATTATAGTTTACCATTGTTCTTTTTCTTTGCAATTCATTCCGTCCACTTCTGGCATCAGAACCTCATTTTTCCTTTGGAGAAGTCCTTGTGATTCAGGTAGGCTGTGTGTCTCCTCCCTAGGCGGTGTGACTTGGGGCTGGCTAGACACAGTGTTTTATATATACTCTATATGTCTTAAGTACTTATTTCTCTGTTTTCCATCATTTTCCCTCCAAATTTCAGTGTAGTTATTTTTTAATTGACATTTGTAATACTTTCTTTTGTTTGACTAAGGTACGGTTCAACCGATCTTCTGAGTGCTTAATTTCAGCATTTTTAATTCTAGAAGTTTCTTTTGGTTGCATTTCACAGACAATTTTTGCTTAAATTGTACATGTTGTCCTTTTTCTAATACATTAATCATAATTTTAAGTAATAGTTTCATTGAGATATAATTTACTTTCCATATTATTTAAAGTGTACAATTTAATGTGTTATGCATCTACCACCACAATCAATTTTAGAACTTTCATCCACCCCGCAGATGAAAAAGAATCTATTATAGGTCACTCACTCCCCCATTTCTCCAAACCCTAGGCAGCCACTAATACACTTTGTCTCTACAGATTTGTCTAGACTGGACATTGCATACAAATGGAAACATACAATTACTTAGCATGTTTTCAAGGTTCATCCATGTTTTAGCATGCATCAGTACTTGATTTCTTTTTATGGCTGAATAATAATTCCATGGTGTAGATATTACTATGTTTCATTTATCCATTCACAGTAAATGGCCATTTGGGGTATTTCCATTTTGGGGCTCTTATGAATAATGCTGCTGTGGTTGGATTTATGTGCAAGTTTTGTATGCAGGTCTAGATTTGTTTTTTAAATTAACAGACTATTTTGGAGCAGTTTCTGGTTTACAGAAAAATTAAGCAGAAAGGACAGAATTCTCATACCTCCTTACCTCTCTACCCAGTTTCCCCTATTATTAACATCTTACATTAGCGTAATACATTTGTTACAGTTAATGAACCAATATTGATACATTATTACTAACTAATGTCCATGGTTTACTTGAGACTTCACTCTTTGTTTTGTACATT
>NW_021701264.1:0-1254 GCF_005190385.1 Monodon monoceros
TACGGGTTAGTGTTAGCGTACGGGTTAGGATTAGGGGACGGGTTAGGGTAAGGCTTTGGGTAAGGGTTACGGTTAGGGATAGGGTTAGGGTTAGGGTTAGGGGACGGGGACGGTTTAGGGTACAGGTTAGGGTACGACAACTTTTTAGGGTGAGCGTACGTGTTAGGGTATGGGTTAGTATTAGGGTACGGGTTAGGTTTAGGGGACGGTTTAGGGTAAGGCTTAGGGTAAGTGTTAGGGTGAGTGTTAGGGTTAGGGGACGGAGACGGGGACGGTTTATGGTACAGGTTAGGGTACGACAACTGTTTAGGGTGAGAGTACGTGTTAGGGTATGGGTTAGTGTAAGCGTACGTGTTAGGATTAGGGGACGGTTTAGGGTAAGGCTTCGGGTAAGGGTTAGGGTTAGGGTTAGGGTTAGGGGAAGGGGACGGTTTAGGGTACAAGTTACGGTACGAGAACAGTTTAGGGTGAGCGTATGTGTTAGGGTAGGGGTTAGTGTTAGCGTACGGTTTAGGATTAGGGGATGGGTTCGGGTAAGGCTTCAGGTAAGGGTTAGGGTTAGGGTTAGGGTTAGTGTTAGGGTTAGGGGACGGGGACAGGGACGGTTAAGTGTACAGGTTAGGGTACGACAACGATTTAGGGTGAGCATACGTTTTATGGTACGGGTTAGTATTAGCGTACAGGTTAGGATTAGGGGACGTGTTAGGGTAAGGCTTCGGGTAAGGGTTAGGGTTAGGGTTCGGGTTAGGGGACGGGGACGGGAACGGGGACGGTTTAGGGTAGAGGTTAGTGTACAACAACCGTTTAGGTTGAGCGTACGTGTTAGGGTATGTGTTAGTGTTAGCGTACGGGTTAGGACTGGGGGACGGGTTAGGGTAAGGCTTCGGGTAAGGGTTAGGGTTAGGGTTAGGGTTAGGGTTAGGGGACGGGGCTGGCTTAGGGTACAGGTTAGGGTACGACAACGCTTTAGGGTGAGCGTACGTGTTAGGGTACGGGTTAGTGTTAGCGTACGTTTGAGTATTATGGGACGGGTTAGGCTAAGGCTTCGAGTAAAGGTTAGGGTTAGGGTTAGGGTTAGGGTTAGGGGACTGGGACGGTTTAGGGTACAGGTTAGTGTACGACAACGATTTAGGGTGAGCGTACGTGTTAGGGTATGGGTTAGTTTTAGCGTATGGGTTAGGATTAGGGGACGGGTTAGGTTAAGGCTTCGGGTAAGGGTTAGGGTTAGGGTTAGGGTTAGGGTTAGGGTAAGGG
>NW_021701265.1:0-1677 GCF_005190385.1 Monodon monoceros
CGTGCAGGTAACTTCTCCCACCTGGCGGGGCTTTCAGTCTCTGCAAAACAATGCAAAGGACGAGGCTCGGAACCTGATCTGTAGCCCTTAGGGAGGAACTGAAAGTCCTTGACTCTGTTTAATGGCTAAACTATTACTATTTTTGTCTTGATTAACTGTGTTCCTTTGTTTGTATATTTTCTCACTTCTCTGATTAAATTTGCTCTCTGGAGATCCGGGAAGGCCTAGGGGGCTAAAACTTTTCTTAGAAACAAGAGTTCGGGGACGTGGGGGGGAGGGGTCCATCCCCAGGTCTGTCACAGCGTCCATAAGTTGAATATTCATGTTCTCATACTCGGGAAACATTAGCTGCTTCCCCACCCAACGCTCCCAGAGAGAAGGTATCTTTTATCCCATGAAGAAAAAGGGGACTTTTTTTTTTTTTTGTATCAGTAGAGTTTAATTTTTTTCCCGTTTTTTCTTCGTAGAGACTGGTCTCTGTTCCTTTTTGTCAGCTCCCACCACCCCCTGTCTTTTATTTTTTTTAATATGTACCCTGGAGTCCGTCCGTTTCATCTTTGATTTGTTTCTTTCTGCAGTTGTATCCCCTGCCTCACGTCAGGGTCTTTCTCCTTCCATGGCTGCGTCTTTGTTTTCCCTGACTTCTGTTCTTGTGTTTCATGGGTGGAAACATGGAGGGGCGGATTAGCTGCCCCTCATTTCTGTTCAGGTAAATGCCACTCCTGTGTCCAGTACGCTTTGACAGCAGAGATGAAATGGCTTTTGGCTTAAAAACGCCTCATGAGTTCAACATTTCCCTGCTACAGAAAAAGCGTTAATTACCATTATAATGTTCCCCAGAGTGGCCAGGTGAATCCTCCCCCTATTTGCCCAATTATTAACCGAAACATCACTCCTTTTTTGCCTGGCACGACAACAAAAGTGATAGTTTTATTTAGCGAGATTTTAAAATCAAGACGGGAATAAGTTACACAGTTAATATGACATAGGCTAAGGGAGCTAAAATATGATACAGAAGGGTTTGTTACAGTGGAACACACTTATGTTTTGTTTTATAAGAGATACAACTGATCAGAAGGAACTAGGAAGGGAAGAAATCATCAAACCCACCAGGCAGGGTTTGTAGACCCCACGTAACAAACCGTTCTTCAGGGTTGGGCTCCCTCTGCGACACAAGGCCACTTCGTTTACTGGGCCTGGAGCGTCCCTCAGAGTTAGCAAGGATGCTGACTGAGGTCGATAGGAAACATTCCACAGAGTTCTGCATGTCCACGATAAGGATACTCTTTATTCTTCCCTGGGTATAAAAGGGTTGTGGGTTTCTCTTGGCCAAAGGTCAGTTCTCCGCTCTCCACCTGGAGAGCTCCTTGTTCAAGAAATAGGTTTAAGGGGGAACTTGTCCGGCGGTCCAGTGGTTAGGACTACACGCTTCCACTGCAGAGGGCACGGGTTTGATCCCTGGTCGGGGAACTAAGATCCTGCAAGCCACGGCCAAAAAAAAAAAAAAAAAGGTTTAAAAAATACAAGATGATTTCATTCTGCCATCATGGGCTCATGACAGGGACTCTCAAGTCTCATGAGTCATCCGAAATTGTGTGCATAAGTTTGTTTCTTGCAAGTAAATATAACGCCCACTCTTCAGGCATCGGTGGTTTCCGCGTAGGAGTAAACGGTTGT
>NW_021701266.1:0-2225 GCF_005190385.1 Monodon monoceros
AAATTGTGAAGTTTTTTGTTTTAGTTCTGTGAAAAATGCCAGTGGTAGTTTGATAGGGATTGCATTGAATCTGTAGATTGCTTTGGGTAGTAGAGTCATTTTCACAATGTTGATTCTTCCAATCCAAGAACATGGTATATCTCTCCATCTATTTGTATCATCTTTAACTTCTTTCATCAGTGTCTTATAATTTTCTGCATACAGGTCTTTTGTCTCCTTAGGTAGGTTTATTCCTAGATATTTTATTCTTTCTGTTACAATGGTAAATGGGAGTGTTTTCTTAATTTCACTTTCAGATTTTTCATCATTAGTGTATAGGAATGCCAGAGATTTCTGTGCATTAATTTTGTATCCTGCTACTTTACCAGATTCATTGATTAGCTCTAGTAGTTTTCTGGTAGCATCTTTAGGATTCTCTATGTATAGTATCATGTCATCTGGAAACAGTGACAGCTTTACTTCTTTTCCGATTTGGATTCCTTTTATTTCCTTTTCTTCTCTGATTGCTGTGGCTAAAACTTCCAAAACTATGTTGAATAAGAGTGGTGAGAGTGGGCAACCTTGTCTTGCTCCTGATCTTAGTGGAAATGGTTTCAGTTTTTCACCATTGAGGACGATGTTGGCTGTGGGCTTGTCATACATGGCCTTTATTATGTTGAGGCAAGTTCCCTCTATGCCTACTTTCTGCAGGGTTTTTTATCATAAATGGGTGTTGAATTTTGTCAAAAGCTTTCTCTGCATCTATTGAGATGATCATATGGTTTTTCTCCTTCAGTTTGTTAATATGGTGTATCACGTTGATTGATTTGCGTATATTGAAGCATCCTTGCATTCCTGGAATAAAGTCCACTTGATCATGGTGTATGATCCGTTTAATGTGCTGTTGGAGTCTGTTTGCTAGTATTTTGTTGAGGATTTTTGTATCTGTGTTCATCATTGATATTGGCCTGTAGTTTTCTTTCTTTGTGACATCCTTGTCTGGATTTGGTATCAGGGTGATGGTGGCCTCGTAGAATGAGTTTGGGAGTGTTCCTCCCTCTGCTATATTTTGGAAGGGTTTGAGAAGGATAGGTGTTAGCTCTTCTCTGAATGTTTGATAGAATTCGCCTGTGAAGCCATCTGGTCCTGGGCTTTTGTTTGTTGGAAGATTTTTAATCGCAGTTTCAATTTCAGTGCTTGTGATTGGTCTTTTCATATTTTCTATTTCTTGCTGATTCAGTCTTGACAGGTTGTGCATTTCTAAGAATTTGTCCATTTGTTCCAGGTTGTCCATTTTATTGGCATAGAGTTTCTTGTAGTAATCTCTCATGATCTTTTGTATTTCTAAAGTGTCAGTTGTTACTTCTCCTTTTTCATTTCTAATTCTATTGATTTGAGTTCTCCCTTTTTTTCTTAATGAGTGTGGCTAATGGTTTATTAATTTTGTTTATCTTCTCAAAGAACCAGCTTTTAGTTTTATTGATCTTTGCTATCGTTTCTTTCATTTCTTTTTCATTTATCTCTGATCTGATATTTATGATTTCTTTCCTTCTGCTAACTTTGGGGTTTTTTTGTTCTTCTTTCTCTAATTGATTTAGGTGCAAGGTTAGGTTGTTTATTCAAGATGTTTCCTGTTTCTTAAGGTAGGATTTTATTGCTATAAACTTCCCTCTTAGAACTGCTCTTGCTGCATCCCATAGGTTTTGGGGCTATGTGTCTGCATTGTCATTTGTTTCTAGGTAATTTTTGATTTCCTCTTTGATTTCTTCAGTGATCACTTAGTTATTAAGTAGTGTATTGTTTAGCCTCCATGTGCTTGTATTTTTTACAGGTCTTTTCCTGTAATTGATACCTAGTCTCATAGTGTTGTGGTCGGAAAAGATACTTGATACGATTTCAGTTTTCTTAAGTTTACCATGGCTTGATTTGTGACCCAAGATATGATCTGTCCTGGAGGATGTTCCATGAGCACTTGAGAAAAATGTGTATTCTGTTGTTTTTGGGTGGAATGTCCTATAAATATCAATTAAGTCCATCTTGTTTAATGTATCATTTAAATCTTGTGTTTCCTTATTTATTTTCATTTTGATGTGTCCATTGGTGAAAGTGGGGTGTTAAAGTCCCCTACTATGAATCTGTTACTGTCGATTTCCCCTTTTATGGCTGTTAGTATTTGCCTTATGTATTGAGGTGCTCCTATGTTGGGTGCATAAATATTTACAATTGTTATATCTTCTTCTTGGATC
>NW_021701267.1:0-5817 GCF_005190385.1 Monodon monoceros
ACATGTCATCTCTAAACAGAATACAAAAAAATCTCATTTGTACTAATGTAATAAGGGTCAAATTAATTTCTTAACTACACACATGCCAACAACAAGGTAAATATAAGAGTCTCAAAAATTAATTACATAGATATCTAAAAATCAGAATGTCTTTAATGAGTTAACATCACAACATCTCATACTTGTATACTAGTAAAGACCTTGACAGGATACTGCAAACAAACATGGTAACACGAATGTTTGGGACACCATACTTACTTACCTTCATATTGAAGATCAGATGGTCTTCATTGTAGTAGGATCCACTTTATCCCTTACCTGGTTGAAAGCAAGGTTCTGTTAGCAACCACTGTTAGGTTCACAGGGATCTCGTGACAGGAACCTGAAAAACACATTCAACAAATGTGTTTAAAGATACCATTGGTGGGACTTCCCGGGTGGGGCATGCCAATGCAGGGGGACACGGGTTCGAGCCCTGGTCCGGGAAGATCTCACAAGCCGCAGAACAACTAAGCCCATGCGCCACAACTACTAAGCCTCTGCTCTAGAGCCCGAGAGCCACAACTACTGAAGCCCACGTGCCTAGAGCCCGTGCTCCACACAAGAAAAGCCACCACAATGAGAAGCCTGAGCAACACAACGAAGAGTAGACCCCACTCGCCGCAACTAGACAAAGCCCACATGCAGCAACAAAGACCCAACGCAGCCAAAATTAAATAACTGAATTAATTAAAAAAAAAAAAAGGATACAATTTGTTCTACCAGGACACCTGCACCTAACCTGGTTTACTTCCATTACTATGGAACACATCAACTCTACCTGGGTACGTGCGTTAATTGAGGTCAACACCAACGTCAAGTGAGACTTTCACTTCTTAACCGGACACGTGCAAAAAACCGATGGTTACTATTGTGGTGGCAACTCCATAACACTTACAAGATATGATCAACCTACAACACTCAAAGGGTTAAACATAAGTAGCCTCTAAAACGTAAAAAATGTAAACTCATGGTTACTACAATTAGTAAGAAATTTTAGCATTTCTTACCTCAATACCTGCAACAAAATCACGATAACAAGAAGTGTTAGGAACGCCATCAACACTTAACTACGTACATGAAAACCACATGATCTGATCTTCATGTACGTAGGTATATGAAAACTGAAGGCTCATGGTCTCAAGAATTGGAAACGAATCTGCCCTCACCTGAATACCTGCAAAGGAGTCATGGTAACAAGTGTCAGGCTCACAGTAATAACTTGCCTACGTATGCGCAGGTCAGATGGCCTGTGCTGTGGGTGAGGCCCACGTAGCCACATAGCTGCCCCCCAACAGTGTCACCCGTTGACACTAACCCTAGGTTCAGAGGGATGTCTGGAAAGGAACCTGGAAAAGACATGAGATATGGCCTTGCTACCAGGACACCTTGGTTATCTTATCATTATAAGACACATCAACTCTACCTGGATACTTGCAGTACTCCAAGGTCAACACAAAGGTTGGAAAGCCACAGTTTCTTGGCAGGACATCTGAAAAACCCGAGGGGAAGTAGTGTGGTGGGAAAACCATAACAAACGTCTGCATATGTGCAGTCCCTCGGCACTTAAGAGAGTGGAATTTTCTCTAAAACATAAAAAGTGAAAACTATTGTTTTCCAGATCGGCAAGGACACTATTATTTCTAACCCTGATCCCTGAAAAAGAAACCATGGTAACAGGAAGTGTTAGGCCACATCCTTACTTACTCAGACATCTGGATATCAGAAGGCCTGTGCTGTGCTTTACGCTCACATCATCACTGACCTGGACACCAGCAAGGTCCCACGTGCAAATCCATCTATCACTACTGTCTTAAATACATATTATCGCTAAAGAAGACTACTAAAAATCTCACTCCCACTAGTATTAGTAGGGACACATTAAAGTCCTAACTGATCACATGCCAAAAACAAAGTCAATATGAGACACTGAAATCAGGAATTATGTAGATGTCTGAATATAGGAACGTCTTGAATCAGTGAATATCACATGATCTCATATTGGCATAACAAGCAAGGATCTTAACATGATACCTGCAAAAAAAAAGACATAAAAAAATATTAGGGACAGCATCCTCACTTACCTAGATATTGAAGTTCACACGGTCTGCACTGTGGTAGGACGCACTTTAACACTTACCTGGTTAAGTGTTACGCTAGTAACCGTTAGGTTCACCCTGTTCTCCTAACAGGAACCTGATGAAATACACGCAACAAATGTGTTCAAGACACAACTTGTTCTACCAGGATGCCTGCACCTAACCTTGTTCACCTCTATTATTGAGGAACACATCAACCCTACCTGGATCCTTGCATCCATTCAAGGTCAACACTGTTGTCAGGAGAGACCAGTGGTACCTACCTGGATACCTGCAAAAATCTCATGGATACGACAGCGGAGAGACGTCACAACAACTACCTGGATATGAACGACTCCTCAATACTTAGAGGATTAAACAAATTTTAACTAAAATACAGAAAGTGTAAACTCGTGTTTACTAGAATTAGTAAGGACTCTTAGCAGTTCTTACCCGAACACCTGCAACAAAATCACGCTAACAAGAAGCGTTAGGAACGCCATCATCACTTACCTACGTACGTGAAGAACAGATGGTCTGTGATGTGCTTTAGGCCCACATCCGCACTTACCTAGCTACCAGCAACGTCCCATGTTATCCACCACTGGTAGCTCACCATCATGTCCTGACAGGAGTCTGAAAACACATTTAGAGAATGTGTGTGATATCCCTATTGTTCTAGGGTAAACCTTCAGATTTCCTCAGTCAACTGTATCATTTTGTATCCCATCAACGTTACCTGTGTACTTGCAGAACTGCAAGGTCACACCCTAGAAAGAGACTCCTTCCTCTCCTTAAGGGATAACTGCAAAAATACCAGAGTCAATAAAGCAGTGGTCGACTATATGATAGATCACCCGGATACATATATGATGCTGGATCATTCCAAGTGTTAAATACACACTAGTTCCAAATAAATAATAAAATCTTATTCTTAGTAATATTACTGGGAACATGTTAATTTCTGAACTGCATACATGCCAAAAACAAGGTAAATTTTTTTTTTTTTTTGCGGTACGCAGGCCTCTCACTGTTGTGGCCTCTCCCGTTGCGGAGCACAGGCTCCGGACACGCAGGCTCAGCGGCCATGGCTCACGGGCCCAGCTGCTCCGCGGCATGTGGGATCTTCCCGGACCGGGGCACGAACCCGTGTCCCCTGCACCGGCAGGCGGACTCTCAACCACTGCGCCACCAGGGAAGCCCACAAGGTAAATTTAAGAGCCTTGAAAACATTAATTATGTAGAGATCTGAATATAAGAAAGTCTCTAATAAGTTAATGCCATGTCATCTCGTATCTGTATACTAGCAAAGACCTTAACAGGATACCTGCAAAAAAAAAAACCAAAACCAGAACAAAAGTATGGTATCACAAGTGTTAGGACACCAACAACACTTACCTGGATATTGAAAATTAGATAGTCTACATTGTGGTTAGACCCACTTTTCAGTTACTTGGTTATGAGCAAGCTTCCATTAACAACCATTCTTATGTTCACTGTGTTCTCTTCACAGGAACTTGAAAAAACACATGGATAAAATGTGTTTAAGGACGCAACTTGTTCTACCAGTACACCTGCACATCACCCTGTTCACTGCTATTATTACCTAAGACATCACCTCTACGTGGATACTAGCATTAAATCAAGGTTAATACCACGGTCACGAGAGACCATCATTTCTTGACTGGACACCTGCAAAAATCCTATCCTTACCAGTGTGGTGAGAAACTCCAATTACCAACACGATCAATCCCTGAACACTTACACTGGTAAACATAACTTTTCTGTAAAATATGAAAGTATGAACACATGGTTACTAGAATTGGTAAGAACGCTATCATTTCTTACCTGAGTATCTGCAAAGAAATCATTCTAACAAGAAGTGTGAGAGACACTTCCTATCACTTACCTAAATATATGCAGATCACATGATCTATGCTGTTGTTTAGGCCCAAATCATCCCTTACCTCCATACCTGCTAGGTGCCTTGTTAACTACCATTGAAATACCTGACAATCGTGTTGTGGGAAATGTTCATTACATGTCCTGTTCTACCTGTACGCCGACAACATTCCCTTGGTCAGTTGTATCATTTTGTAGCTCATCAGTGTTAGCTGGGTAACTGCAGAACTCCAAGGTTCAACCCTAGTAAGAGGTACCTTCTTTTTTTGAAGGGATACCTGTAGAAATTCTACGGTCAATATCGTTGTGATGGACAATGTCATCAATTACTTGGATACTTGCATATATACTATAACGAGTATAAAAAACATTATTTCTAAACAAGAATACAGTTAATGCTCTTGCTTACTAGTGTTGTTCAGGAAGAATTAATTTCTTAACTGTATACATGCCAAAAGCAAGGTTATTTTAAGAATCATGGGAACATCATTAATTAATTGCCTAGATGTGTGGGAACAACTAAAGTCTCTAATGAGTTAATATCCCATAATATCATACGTCCTTACTAGCAAAGACCTTAATGAGATACCAGCAATAAACATGATAACACATGTGTTAGGGACATCATCCTCACTTACTAGATATTGAAGATCAGACAGTCTGCATCTGCATTGTAGTAAGACCCACTGTATCACTCACCTGGTTACTAGCAATGTCCTGGTAATGACCACCGTTAGATTCACCATGATTCCTTGACTGGAATCTCAAAAAAATACACATGACAAATACATTTAAGGAAACAACCTGCTCTACAATGACACCTGCAAATAATCTTGGTCACTTTCATCAATGAGGGAACCATCAACCCGGCAGTACTTCAAGGCCAATAATGTTCTTAGAGACACCATCACCTCTCTGCAGGGCACGTGTAAAAATCTCCCGATCAGTACTGTGGTATGGAACTGTAGGGTCCCTTACCTGCATATACCTCTAGCACCACCTAGGTTCAACATACATTATATTTAAATTCTCATCCTGTAAGGTCTAATGCTTACTAGATTTGGTTGAGACAGTGTCACTTCTTACCTGAATATCTTTAAAAAGAAAACATTGTGCACAAATGTTAGACACACCATCCTCACTTACCAAGAAATCTGAAGATCAGATATTTGAAGGGGGCTTAAAGACATATCATCACTTACCTGGATATAAGCAAAGTCTCTGTTAACAATCACTTATGAAGTCACCATGGTTTCTTGATTGGAGCCTGAAAAATACATTGTGACAAATGTGTCCAGGGAGACACATTTTCACCTGGATACCTTAAATGACCTTCCTCTTCCATCACTGTAGGACCTATCGACCTACCTGATATTTGCAGTAGTCCAAGCTCTACACCACTGTTAGAGACGCCATCAACTCTTCACTGCACACCTGCAAGTATCCCATGGTTACTACTGTGACATCATCCGCATTTACCTCAATCTGAAGATCACATGATCTGTAAGGTGCTTACGGCTCCCATCATCACTTACTGGGATTCATGCAAAGTCTCTTGATGATGACGATGAGGTTCACTATGATCTCTTGACTGGAGCCTGAAAAACACACGGTGACAAATGTTTTATCTACGGACACACATTTCCCACAAGAATTCCTGCAAATAACCTTCTTCACTTCCACCACTGCGGGAGCCATCAACTAGATTTTTGCAGTATTCAAGGTCTAGCCATATTTAGAGACACCATCATCTCTTGACTTTACATCTACAAAACCCCATGGTTACTATTATGAAGCA
>NW_021701268.1:0-9188 GCF_005190385.1 Monodon monoceros
CTTACTGTGTTTGGGGTCTCCTTTTTCCAGGCTTCAGGTTCGTAGTTCCCGTTGTTTTTGGTGTCTGTCCCTGGTGGCTAAGGTTGGTTCATTGGGTTGTTTAGGCTTCCTGGGGAAGGGGACTAGTGCCTGTGTTCTGGTGGATGAGGCTGGATCTTCTCTTTCTGGTGGCCAGGTCCACATCTGGTCGTTTGTTTTGGGGTGTCTGTGGCCTTATTATGATTTTAGGCTTCCTTTCTGCTAATGGGTGGGGTTGTGTTCCTGTCTTGTTAGTTGTTTGGCATAGGGTATCCAGCACTCTAACCTGCTGGTCGTTGAGTGGAGCTGGGTCTTGGAGTTGAGATGGAGGTCTCCGGGAGATTTTCGCTGTTTGATATTACATGGAGCTGGGAGGTCTCTTGTGGACCAGTGTCCTGAACTTGGCTCTCCCACCTCAGAGGCACAGGCTTGACGTCTGGCTGGAGCACCAAGACCCTGTCATCCACACGGCTCATAATAAAAGGGAGAAAAAAAAGAAAAGAAGGAGATAAAGTAAAATAAAGTTTTGAAAAAAAATAATTATTTTTAAAAATTATTTTAATGTAAAAAAAAAGAAAGAGAGCAACCAAACCAAAAACCAAGTCCACCAACAATAACAAGTGCTAAAAACTATACTAAAAACAAAAAAATAAAATAAAACCAAAGAACAGAGAGACAGAACCCTAGGATAAATGGTAAAAGCAATGCTGTACAGACAAAATCACACACAGAAGCATACACATACACACTCACAAAAAGAGAAAAAGGGGAAAAAATATATGTATCATTGCTCCCAAAGTCCACCTCTTCAATTTGTGATGATTTATTGTCTATTCAGGTGTTCCACAGATGCAGGGTACACTAGGTTGATTGTGGAGATTTAATCCACTGCTCCTGAGGCTGCTGGGAGAGATTTCCCTTTCTCTTCTTTGTTTGCACAGCTCCTGGGGTTCAGCTTTGGATTTGGACCCGCCTCTGCCTGTAGGTTGCCTGAGGGCATCTGTTCTTCCTTCAGATAGGATGGGGTTAAAGCAGCATCTGATTCGGGGGCTCTGGCTCACTGAGGCCGGGGGGGGAAGGAGGGGTACGGAGTGCGGGGTGAGCCTGCAGTGGCAGAGGCCAGTGTGACGTTGCACCAGCCTGAGGCGCGTCGTGCGTTCTCCTGGGGAAGTTGTCCCTGGATCATGGGACCCTGGCAGTGGTGGGCTGTAAAGGCTCCCGGGAGGGGAGATGTGGATAGTGACCTGTGCTTCCTGGTGGCGGCAGCAGCAGCCTTAGCGTCTCAAGCCCCTCTCTGGAGCTCCTTTAAGCGGCGCTCTTAATCCCCTCTCTTTGCGCACTAGGAAACAAAGAGGCAAGAAAAAGTCTCTTACCTCTTCGGTAGCTCCAGACTTTTTCCTGGACTCTCTCCCGGCTAGCTGTGGCACACTAGCCCCCTTCAGGCTGTGTTCACCCGGCCAACCCCAGCCCTCTCCCTGGGATCCGACTGAAGCCCGAGCCTCAGCTCCCAGCCCCCGCCCACCCCGGCAGGTGAGCAGACAAGCCTCTCGGGCTGCTGAGTGCTGGCCGGCAACGATCCTCTGTGCGGGAATCTCTCCGCTTTGCCCTCCACACTCCTGTTGCTGTGCTCTCCTCCGTGGCTCCAAAGCTTCCCCCCTCTGCCACCCGCAGTCTCCGCCAGTGAAGGGGCTTGCTAGTGTATCTAAACCTTTCCTCCTTCACAGCTCCCTCCCAGTGGTGCAGGTCCCATCCCTATTCTTTTGTCTCTGTTTTTTCTTTTGCCCTACCCAGGTATGTGGGGACTTTCTTGCCTTTTGGGAGGTCTGAGGTCTTCTGCCAGCGTTCAGTAGGTGTTCTGTAGGAGTTGTTCCACATGTAGATGTATTTCTGATGTATCTGTGGGGAGGAAGGTGATTTCCACGTCTTACTCTTCCACCATCTTGAAGCTCCCCCGAAACTCACTTTTCAGTACTCAGTATTTCATTGTCTTTAGTATGCAGCTATTTTTCATTTAAATTGATTATATTTTGGGGAGATTTATTATCATTTTGAAATAGTAAATATGAAAATGTTAAAGATAAAATAGTCGTATTTAGCATCATTTACAACTAATAAGAATCATAAACTGAATTAATTTATTGGTTTTCTAGACCTGTATCAGATATGATCCAGTGCCTTTAAACTCACTCAAGAGTCAAAAACATGCTTGGAATCTAAGCCATATAATTTCTTGAAACTTGTTTTAGGAGGAAGGGGAGTCACTCAAAGAAAAAAAAATAAAAAAGATCAACTTGTCATAGTGGACCCTAGATCATGCTGAAGGGGTATGGGTGATTGAACATTCCCTCAGGAGAAGAAATTTACTCATTATTGGAAATTCAGAGAACATAAGTTTGTTTTTCAAAGATTGGTGCTACTGTTTGCTATGCTGTTTCCTTTACAGTTTAAATAAAACATACATGAAACATAGCAACTCAATTATTTGAGCTCTACAATAATTTTAAAGATATGAAATGTTATTGGAAATGCTATAATAATCTGAAGAGGTAAATATGGTAGAATGCATGATTAAAATTACTTTTCCCACTTGTTTTATTTCTCTGCTTTCTTTTGCCCTCAAATGTTTGGAAGAGATCAACTGCAATGAAAATCCTTCAAAGGCTTCCCAACTCATTCAATTTAGTGACCAGTCATTATAAAAGATAGATGCTAGGTTCAGTCTGGCTATGGGGGAAAAGATCATTCTGGTATAGGATCGATGGACCATATTAAAAATTGCACTTCCCCCCAAGTGGCTGCATCAATATACAGCCCATCCCACATCTTTTTCTTTCAATATGGCTTGGACGCTCCTCTACTGAGAGGCAAAGTCTACGTTTCCTCCCCTTGAACCTAGGCAGGCCTTAGTAACTTCTTCAACCAATAGAATACAGCAGAAATGATGCTGCATGACTTCCAAAGCTAGATCTTAAGGGCAGCATAGCTCCCACCTGGCTTGCTCTTTTTATTGGAACACTTCCTGCCATGTTGTGAAGAGGCCCAGACCATATGGAGAGGCTACATGTGGGTGTTCTGGCTAACAGCACCAGCTAGGTCTTCAGCTGAGAGCCAACATCAACTATCAGACTTGTAAGTGAATAAAAAACTTTAGATGATTCCAGTTCCTGGACTTTGAGTCTTTCAGCTAAAGCCCTAGACATCATGCTTTCCCAACTTCCATCTGATCAAAAGAAACTAAGAGATAATAACTGATTACTATTATTGTAAGTAATCTAAATTGTTTGGTAATTTGATGGATAGTAATAGCTACCTAATATACATGGTAATTGGCTGCTAACCTTGGCTACCAGTAGATTTTGAACACCCTTCGCTGTATCTCCTGCCTTTAGAGTAACACTGCTAATAACTCTGTTCTGATAGTGCCCAAACAATGGATTTTTAAAAAAAGTTTTAGCTTCTTAAACAAAAAAAAAAAAGCCAAATAAACTAACCATTAGATTGCTTGGAATACATGTTTTGAGGTTATGATTATTAAGAAGTACAGTGAATATTTTTGGCAAAATGTCAGATATCATCATATTTTCAACACAAGATTTTCCTTTAAGTTAAATAATTTCACTGAACACATCATCTGATCTTTTAGTTTAATATATTTATATATTGGCCTCCAAAAGTCTGTTTCAGAAATATGTAATCATATTGAAAAAATTTGTTTCTCTGTGATTATTTTTCTAATTGCTTCATAATGTAAGTATGTACATCTCATTTTGAAATGAGTTAAATCCTGTTTCGGGTGCCAGATGGACAGAAGTGGTAGGTGCAGTTCTGTTTTTAGGCTGAGAGCGGATGCAGCACTGAAGGTGTGAATCACTCTCCTCCTCACTGTCCTGTTTCTGAACATCCTGTACAACTGTTCTGCTCTGGAGGATTCCCCCACTGTCGGCTTTCCATTGAGGCTTCCAGGAATAGACATTCATTTTAGCATTTAAGGGCTTCTGATCCCCCAGCAATTGAAGTTAGGCCCCCAATTCATTTTTGCATACATTTATATGCTCAGGGGCTGAGGAGGAAGTGTCTAATTACCCTACATTGATTTTCTTTACCCAGTTTTGTTGGGGGAATTTAAGTTGAGTCTCTTGTCTCCTTGATCTATTGAAGACTTCCTTTCCTTTACTGTAGGGCATGAAACGTGTGTTATATATTTTCTGATGAACCACATATTTTTATTTCATTAAATATTAAAGTTATTAAAAAACATGTTTTCAGTGGCTTAGAGTAGTAACATATCCCTGGTGGGGGTGTAGCTAATTAAACTTTTCTTTTTATAGATTCAAGTTTCAGCATTTAATACAATTCCAGCATTTAATAGACTCTGTTGTGTTGGTTAAGCCCTGTAAGGCCTCTGTGACAGATGCCTTTAGTGTCCCACCAATATTCCATGCCCTTGCCACTTGGTCAGGCAACGTTGCTTTGCTGTGAGCTTTCTCTTGCAACTACATAACATTGTCTCTTGTTTGGCTCGCTGAAAGTGCAGAGTAATGAATGGTACTGGGGCCAGGCCTCAACCAGTGACTGACAAGAATTGATATACAATTATCCCTTGTTCCTTGCTCCTTGGAGAGATTAAGTCTGAGGTTATGTGTTCTACACTGGCTCCCAAATGTCATTATGAGGATTATGCTTCAGTTATCCACAGCGATGGCTGGCTGGATAATGTAGTCCCTCATTGGCATTTTCCCTTCCTTGTTTCACATCCACATTCTCCTGTGGGTGTTCCCTTCAGCCTTCCAATGAGCCCACTTGTTCTGAATCCTTGTCTCTGGGTCCGCTTTTGGGAGAAAGCAAAGTAAGTCGTCAGTCATTCTACTATTACTTGGTTAATTTCAATGTCTTTGTTTAATTTCTCTAGGTGATTTTTAAAAAATAGGTATTGCTTTAATAACTTTTTCATTTTGCTGGTCAAAAAGCCTAGTAACATTTATTCTGTCCTCCTTTAACTTTAAACATGATATCAATTATTTTCCATTAAAATGTGTGTTTCCTTAATATTCCTCCCTTTATGGATTGGCTTTTTCTTTTTTTTTTTGGTTTCTGCTTGGGCAATATCTTCTTACCCATTATCATTCGTAACCTCTTTTTTGATAAGTTTTCTCTTTGAGTGTATTTTGCTTTGTTAGAATGTCTCAGTGAAAGTCTATTTTTATTTCTTCATTCAGGCTAAAGCAGCCCTGAAAAACGCACCCAATCTAAAGGTGATATGAAAGATCAAGTTGATAATTGAATATTTTTCCAGGTCCACCACCTTCCCTGCTACCCAACCTGATGCTTTGTGGGAAATAAATGCTTCTATCTTTTTCTTTCTCCACAGTAGGCCTCAGTAGGCCCATGCTGCTACTGTGTGTTTGTCTTGAGGCGCATGGTGGTGTCTTCAAATAAATTCAGCTCTGTGTCATCTCTTCTCACCTCAGAACCTGTGCCTTCTTGAAGGCTTTTCTGGATGAGACCCATAGGAACTATAATATTAGCAGCTGGTTAATGGTTGTTCAAAGTAAAAAATAAAGTAAGGGGGTAGTAGGCAGGACGAGAAAGTTTACCTATAAAATAAATGCAAGAGTTGTGGAACCTGGGTGAAGAATTCACTAAAGAGTAAAGTCGCAAGTAAAGATTTTGTTCTACATTCTTTATGAGGACCAGCTCTCTTTTTATGGGTGGCCATCCTGTATTTTGGAACTCAGACTCATATTGAAGAAGTCAATAAAGGCCAATTTCCCAGAGGAACAATCTCAGTGGTGCCAAAGCATCACTTGCGTGGAAAAATGAGGTAGCAATAATTCAGCTTATGATGAGCCAGTTGAGTGGAATATGTTGTAAGAAATAAGGTGTTTACCAGTTTATTAAAGGATAAAGTTGAACAGCCAGGTGAAAAGATACATAGGGTGAGGTCTGGGAGAGCCCAAATGCAGGAGCTTCTGTACTTGTAGCCTTGGGGTGCATCATCCTCCTGGTGCGGATGTGTTCACCAACCTGGAAATGCTTTGAACCCCACACTGTTGGGATTTTATGAAGGCTTCCTCACATAGGCATGATCAATTATTAACTGCATTTCCATCTTCTCTCCCAACTATGGAAAAGTTGAAGCTTGGGAAATAGGGCTGCAAATCCCAACCTCTAATCATGGCTTGGCCTTTCTGGTGACCAGCCTCCATCCAAGACCCCTGGAGTCATCTCATTCAAGAAAAAGATGCTTCTAGTACTCTTACCACTTAGGAATTTACAAGGGTTTTAGGAGCCCTGGGTCAGGAACTTGGGATATATATATATATATATATATATATATATATCCCACATATGTATATAAATATATATATACATATAAATATATATAATATATATAAATATATATATGTAAATATATATACATATATATACACACACACACATATATGTTTCTATTATCTCACAGATGATGAACTGCCTTCTAAAGTGCATATATCCTGGGAATTCCCAGGTGGTCCAATGATTAAGACTCTGTGCTTCCAATGCAGGGGGCATAGGTTCGATCCCTCGTAGGGAACTAGGATCCCACAAGCCTTGTGGCAAAAAAAATAAAATGAGATAGTATTTTAAAATAAGTAAAAATTAAAGTGCAAATGTCCAATTCACTGCTGCTTTTTGGCTTTGCTTGCAGAAAGCATGTGAATTGGGGCCTGAAACAAATTTTTAAGGACCACAGTAGAGTGGTAAGCACTGCAATTAATACTTTTTCTCACAAAGTACCCAGGCTTTCTTTTTAATAAATGTTTAATAAGTATTTAAAGAAAACCATTTTCAACGCATGTCAAATTATTAGCCTTTCCCAAGTATCCATCTCTTAGTCTGGGTCTGTGGTCTTCTGACATATATTTTGTTATTGTGTATGCCACCACTGACTCTATCTCTTGAGGTCACCTTAAATTATTAATAGAAGGGAGTAAGATATAAATTTTAAATTAATGATTTTATCAATATTATATTTTTTTTTTACAGAAAGTAGTATAGCTTTAAAGTAAATGCCTCAACACTTCTTTCATTCAAGATCCCTGCAAACTCTCCATGCTGTGATTAAAAGTAATATTTGAGGCAGAGCTGGAACTCCTGGCTTTGGGTCTCTTCCCTTCGCCATCACTGAACTGCCCCGGAACCCGAGGGGAGGGCAGCCCCACTGAGGCTGCCGGCTCTGGAGGGGCCCCAGCAGCCAAAGCCGCGACAGTCCTGGGGACCGCGGGCCAGTTTCCCAAAAGGCAAGAAACTCCCCACGTACCTGGGTAGGGAAGAAAAAAGAAAGAACAGAGACAAAAGAATAGGGATGGGACCTGCACCAGTGGGAGGGAGCCGTGAAAGAGGAAAGGTTTCCACACACTAGGAAGGCCCTTTGCGGGCGGAGACTGCAGGTGGCGGAGGGGGGAAGCTTTGGAGCCATGGAGGAGAGCGCAGCAACAGGGGTGCGGAGGGCAAAGCGGAGAGATTTCAGCACAGAGGATTGGTGCCTACCAGCACTCAGCAGCCCGAGAGGCTTGTCTACTCACTGGCAGGGGCGGGCGGGGCTGGGAGCTGAGGCTCAGGCTTCGGTCGGATCCCGGGGAGAGGACTGGGGTTGGCTGCGTTAACACGGCCTGAAGGGGCTAGTGCTGCCACGGCTAGCCAGGAGGGGGTCTGGGAAAAGGTCTGGAGCTGCCGAAGAGGCAAAAGACTATTGTTTCGGGGTGCCTGAGGAGAGGGGATTCAGATCACTGCCTAAACGAGTTCCAGAGACAGGCGCGAGCCTTGGCTAATAGTGTGGACCCCAGAGACAGGCATGAGATGCTAAGGCTACTGCTGCAGCCACCAAGAAGCCTGTGTGCATCCACAGGTCACTCTCCACACCTCCCCTCCCAGGAGCCTGTGCAGCCCGCCGCTGCCAGGGTCCCGTGATCCAGGAACAATTTCCCCGGGAGAACACATGGCACGCCTCAGGCTGTTGCAACGTCACGCTGGCCTCTGCCACCGCAGGCACACCCCGCATCCGTACCCTTCCCTACCCCCGGCCTGAGTGAGCCAGAGCCCCAGAAGCGGCTGCTCCTTTAACCCCGTCCTGTCTGAGTGAAGAACAGATGCCCTCAGGCGACCTACACAGGGGCCAAATCCAAAGCTGAGCCTCAGGAGCTGTGTGAACAGAAAAGAGAAAGGGAAATCTCTCCTAGCAGCCTCAGGAGCAACGGATTAAATCTCCACAATCGACTTGATGTACCCTGCATCTGTGGAATTCCTGAATAGACAACGATCATACCAAATTGAGGAGATGGACTTTTGGAGCAATGATATATATATATATTTTTTTCCCTTTTTCTCCTTTGGTGAGTGTGTATGTGTATGTTTCTGTGTGTGATTTTTTTCTGTATAGCTTTACGATTACCATTTGTGTTAGGGTTCTGTCTGTCCGATTTTTTTTTTTTCATGTATAGTTTTTAGCGATTGTTATCATTGGTGGATTTGTTTTTTGGTTTGGTTGCTCTCTTCTTTCCTTCCTTTTATTTATTACTTTAAAACAATTTTTTAATAATTATTTTTTATTTTTATGTTAATAGTGTTTATTTTATTTTAATTTTTCTTTTTCTTTCTTTTTCTCCCTTTCCTGAGCCGTGTGGATGACAGGTTGTTGGTGCTTCAGTCAGGTGTCAGTGCTGTGCCTCTGAGGTGTGAGAGCCAAGTTCAGGACATTGGTCCACAAGAGACCTCCCAGGTCAACGTAATATCCGATGGCGAAAATCTCCGAGAGATCTCCATCTCAATGCCAGACACGGTTACACTCAATGACCAGCAAGCTACAGTGCTGGACATCCTATGCCAAACAACTAGCAAGACAGAAACACAAACCCACCCATTAGAGAGAGGCTGCCTAAAATCATAATAAGGGCACAGACACCCCAAAACATACCACCAGACGTGGGCCTGCCAACCAAAAAGACAAGATCCACCCTCATCCACCAGAACACAGGCACTAGTCCCCTTCCCCAGGAAGCCTAAACAACCCAATGAACCAACCTTAGCCACCGGGGACAGACACCAAAAACAAGGGGAACTACGAACGTGCAGCCTGCAAAAAGTAGACCCCAAACACAGTAAGTTAAGCAAAATGAGAAGACAGAGAAACA
>NW_021701269.1:0-1546 GCF_005190385.1 Monodon monoceros
AGAGTCTTGAATCAGCAACTGAATTATTGAATCTGACACTGACCTGGAGTAACATTCAGACACTTCAAAAACATCTAGATAAGTGGTCTGAGGTATCAATAACATCTATTAAACAGAAATGATACCCTCTCAAGTTGTTAGCATGAGAGATATGGAGGTCAGGTGATAAACTGAGTTCTGACCCAAGCCCAACTCACAGTGTGCTCACTGGTTCATAATGAAATTTGTGGATATTTATCCCGTTCCTGATATATAAGTGGAAAAAACACAGTTAGTGATAGAACACCCCTTGTCTTGCTTTTCAAATTTGTGTAGGAAAGCCAAATGAAACTAAACTGAACTTGTCTCCCATTCCAACGAGCTTGAAATCAACAGCAATACTGCATTTCTGGAATTATTGAAGAGATGTGTATTACTGTCAAAGATATGAAAAATGTAGTAGTTGTGATTCCTAGATATCCCCATTTAATTTTCTTACATGGCTTAAGCACAACAGTGATGGATCATGGCACATAAACATGGACTCCTGTATATTTAACAGGTGGTAGCCTGATTTTGAATTGAAACTGCTGTCTACATGTGATACCCTGACTAGAAAAGCTTATCATAGACATTATCATTGGAGATTTAGGTGTGCATCTATTGGTTTGGAAAACAATAAATATGTAAATTTTCAGTCTCCATTAAGTGTGTGTGTGTCTATGTGTGTGTGTTTATATGGTAAGGACCAAGGACGATAGTTCCACCTTCATGGTTTTATATAAGTATTATGTCAACTCTCTTGCTTTCTATATAATACTGTACATAGGGCATTTATGATCTCAATAATCCATAGAAGATACCAGTAATTTGCTATATTGATTACATCAGAGTGCTCATTTAACCCCTTTGGGTCCCCATGGGAGTGGAGGGAGACTGGACAGAGAGGGAGAAGGGGCCATTGAAGATACAGTGTTTACTATGGGATTTAACTCCTCAAAGGCCTCCCAGTAGCTTCAGATCTTCTCAAGAATCCTTCATGTCCTGCTGGTTTGCAGCGAGTGGCTCAAAGCTTCAAGGCCTCCTCTGCCAAATGGAGAACTATTTCAAACATCCTGCCTCTATTTTGTACTGTAGCGATGCAGACAGCAAACCTGACCCCATTTTCAGGTTCTAAAGAGAAATTCTAAGTACCTGAAAGACTGAGGATCATGGTGGCTTTTATTTAAGATGTGGAGATAGAGAGCACATACCTGGACTTGGGCCTGCAGCAGCACCAAATTGCACCAAGAGTTCCCTTTATTTTCTCTCGCATCTCTGTTTCTCATTTTCTCTCTGCTGGATTAGCCACGGGGACTCCAAGTTCTTCATTGTGTGGTCCTGGTACCAAGATTCTCCTGGAAATTATAAAGCTATTCACCTTCTACATCGAGTACTTCTTATTTTTTCCCCAGCAGCATAAGTTATCCTTAAGAGGGGTCAGGGTGCTAGCTCTTAAATATATTTTAGGCATCCCTTTGTACATTAAATTCTCTTTCTTGGAGACTGCTCCTGACATGGTGTTCAC
>NW_021701270.1:0-1780 GCF_005190385.1 Monodon monoceros
CCTCCCTCCCTCCCTCCTTCCCTCCCTCCCTCCCTCCCTCCCTCCTTTCCTTTCTTAAAAAAAAATCTCAAACTACTTCTCCCAACACTTTGATCATTGTTCCTACTTCAAAGATGAAATTTTAACGTTCCAAGAAATCAAGTAGCATGCCCAAATTTATATAACTAAATGAAAAAGGAAGATTCAAATTGAGCTTCCCCTAACTCCCAAACCCATGTTCTTTCCAAAACATTACACCAGCTCTCTTCCAGAAAACGGAATGGAAAATATCTGCGGAAACCCAGTGACAGTTCCAGCTACGCTGTGTAGGGAGACTGCGCTCAAGTTATCTTCGTGCATGCAGTCTGTGCCCAAAATTTCCGTAAAGTCTGCTCTCTGCACGGCTGGTTACGTGCTCCTAGCTGAGGACTCGGTGGAGGTGCAGGAGCAGTGAAAAGGAAAGGCCGTGATCTGACGGGCACTGTCCTTGGAAGAGTAATTCCTTGGCCACTGAAAGTTATCATTATGAATGTTGGGCCGCTCTGTAGTTCAGTGGTGAGATTTCAGTTTCTTTGCATTTCCCATTTGCAGGTAGGTGTGTGCTGCATGATTGAGGCTGGCGCTGGCCAGGATCCAGTGCACAGTGAAAATGTGGGCCCCTTCGTTGAAAAGTTAGAAAGGAATTTCCAGGTGGTGAAGGCGGAGTGTTAATAAGTGCAGAGACCTCTGAGCGTGTGGGACCTGCGTGACTGCACAGGACAGTCGCCCACGAAGCTGACCCTGAAGGTAGCCAGTCCACAGTGATCTGGTCCAGCAAAGATATTCACCAAAGGCCTGCAGTTATGCCAAGGTTTCTAACACAACAACAGCTGCGGGGTGGAAATGAGACTCTGTAAAACAGCCAGTTGACAACAGCAGCCACTGTAAACTCGCTTATTTGTTTTTTATCCATGAAGTCATCAATTCACAAGGGATTTATCAACCTTACCGTGTGCAGGCACCCTGCTAGGTGTGGAGGATGTGAACATCCCCTGAAGCACGACCTATATGTTCTTGCCTCTCCCTCATAGGCCATGGCCCTGGGGGCATTAGACACAGGACGCAGAAGTGAGTGGCCACTGAATCTCTCAGCCTAGAAGTCTGTTCACCGAGCGGGTTCTCCGCCCTCCCCCAAGGACATGCTCATTGAGGACGTATTGGGGTCTTTGGTGGCAGGGAACGGAAGCTGATTCTGCTGCCTTAATGGAGAAAAATAGGTATTATTGGAAAGATATGGGGAGCTCCCAGAATTGATGGATATAGGGATAGCCACACCTTTTTTTTTTTTTTGCGGTACAAGGGCCTCTCACTGCTGTGGCCTCTCCCGTTGCAGAGCACAGGCTCCGGACGCGCAGGCTCAGCGGCCATGGCTCACGGGCCCAGCTGCTCCGCGGCATGTGGGATCTTCCCGGACCGGGGCACGAACCTGTGTCCCCCACATTGGCAGGTGGACTCCCAACCACTGCGCCACCAGGGAAGCCCTAGCCACACCTTTTGAGGGACAGAAACCCAGGCAGGGTTAGGCAGTCTGGGTAGAAGGGAGTAATGTCTTGTCTGAATGCTGCTGCAGGAATGAATCAACTTGGCTTTGAAAGTAAGAAATTTGGGGTTCTTTTCTAAGCTCAGATAGATGCAGAGATTAGACTCGAGCCTAGTCTGTCTTGAGGCACCGGACCCCACCGGTCTGGGCAAGACCCGTCTTGCTTTTTTAATACATTTTCCTTATTTGATCTGTGAGTCCCACTCTCCTCCCCACAGACAA
>NW_021701271.1:0-1013 GCF_005190385.1 Monodon monoceros
ACCAAATGAAGCACTTTGCAAGAAATTTGGAAGGGAGAACTATGTAGCAGACACGTTAATTTTACATTAGGAAGGTTTTTTGTTTGTTTCTGTTTCTTTGCTTTTATGGCTTCCAAATGGGCTGTGAAATTTGGAGCAAAAAAAATGATGAGTTCACAACACCAATTTTCCTGCCCAAATCTCTTATAAGGGAGCTGACTACCATAAAATAAAACCTCATCTTCTATAGACATAGTGCTCATATTTATAAAAATCATACCTGTGTCAAAGAGTGTTTTTCCTATGTTTTCCTCTACGAGTTTTATAGTGTCTGGTCTTACATTTAGGTCTTTAATCCATTTGGAGTGTATTTTTGTGTATGGTGTTAGGTAGTGTTCTAATTTCATTCTTTTACATGTAGCTGTCCAGTTTTCCCAGCACCACTTATTGAAGAGGCTGTCTTTTCTCCATTGTATGTTCTTGCCTCCTTTGTCATAAATTAGGCAACCATATGTGTGTGGGTCTATCTCTGGTCTTTCTATCTCATTCCATGGATCTATATTTCTGTTTTTGTGCCAGTACCATACTGTCTTGATTACTGTAGCTTTGTAGTATAGTTTGAAGTTGGGGAGTCTGATTCCTCCAGCTCCACTTTTCTTTGCAGTATTATTTTGGCTATTCAGGGTCTTTTGTATTCCCATATGAAGGTGGTACTGATGAACATAGTGGCAGGCCAGGAATAAAGATATAGATATAGGGAATGGAGTTGAAGACACGGGGTGGAGGGGCAAGCTGGGGTGAAGTAAGAGTAGCATTGACATATATACACTACCAAATGGTAAATATTTAGCTAGTGGGAAGCAGCAGCATAGCACAGGGAGATCAGCTCGGTGCTTTGTGACGACCTAGAGGGGTGGTATAGAGAGGGTGGGAGGGAGGCTCAAGAGGGAGGAGATATGGGGATATATGTATGTATATGGCTGATTCACTTTGTTGTACAACAGAAACTAACACAGTATTGTGAAGCAATTATA
>NW_021701272.1:0-4259 GCF_005190385.1 Monodon monoceros
TGGGTTGTGTTTTAGGAGCCTTAAGACCACCCACGTGTTTGCTAATCAGCTATAAGGACTCCTGGGACAGGAACAGGTCACACTCACAGGTGGGCTTTATTCCAGGGAAGAGATGCAGAGCAAGGATAACAGGAAAAAGATGAACATCAGAGGAGTCTGGAGAGACGGGCACAGCTTCTGAGTCCTTCACCATCTAGGTTGCATAGATAGATGTGCTTTCTTTCTAGAAGCACTCCCACCCTGGGTACAGGAGTTAGATGGCTGGTCAGGAAAGCCCGCTTGGGTCTCAGGTTTGCCATTACGTGGTGGGCTGGACACGTAGGCACATCCTGCTGTGACCAGTCTTGGTCACCTAATCTCAGGACCCCATCTGTGAATGAGGTGCCCATCACCAATCTTGATGTTTGTGCGAAGCAACCCTGACAAGTTGCTGTGGCGTGTCCATTGTTCCTGGTGCAAACACAGAACCATCAATGACTGATATAAAGAAGCTTTTGAGGGCATATTTCTAGGATTTGGCCACGATGAATCATGGCTCCAGGCTCCCCAGTAGAGATGCCAGGAGTAAGTATCTGCACCTGCTGTGTTAACTCTCTTCTCACAGGGAGCTGTATAAACTATATTTCTTAGTGAGAAAAGATAGTGTACCCTTCAAATCAGAAGCCCACAACCCAGGGGTCTGGCCCCCAGAGCGGTTTTATGCGGTGCCAGCTGGTCTCTGGAGGCCAGAGCCTGGCCTGGAAGGGATCCCAAAAAACCAATCTCTTTTTCAAAATAAATGTTATTTTCTCATTTTATTGTTTATTAATTACAACATTTATATTAGTTAATTCTCCCTTTCTGCTTTTTTTTTCCCTAGGAGCAGAATGACTAGAATCTTTCATGTTTTCCTGGTTGACGTTGTTAGTGTTGAAGACTCTGGCTTTTTAAATGAAAAAAGTCGTGCTGTTCACTCATTCAAGGACCTCTTTCAAGTGTCTTTCCAGGTCCAGCTTCTTTCTTCCACACCCACTGGATAGGTTACTACAGGCAAGTTTATTCAATCTAAAAATGCACCCAAGCTGGGTCCATCAGATTCTCTGTCCTGGGAATTTGAAATTGGAGCTCAAAATTACGACAGAGATTTTTTTCACTTCATGAATGAAGACATTGTATCTTCAATCTTCGACTCCCAGTTAACATTGAGCGAGACCAGATCCTGCAGTGTCACTAATTTCACAGTCTTCTGGTAGGGAGGAGGGTGAGTGAAAATGGAGAGGAAAACTTAAATTAAGAGCAGATATGATTGGGGGGGGTCATGGAAAAAAAGTCAAGAAAGGCTCACGGGAGGATGCAATCCTGTCCTAAGGAACAAAAAGGACTTTGTTCTTTTCCTATTTTCTTATGTTCCACACAGGTGACAACATCTCTGCTCCCTAAATGTCCAAAAGTCAAATTGCTCACAGAGTATAAAAATGATCCTGTTCTCAAAGAGCTAAAAACATCTTAATCTCAGAATTATTCCTTGCCTATTAACCATACTTCAACCACATATCTGTAATAGTTCATGTCTATCATAAAGGGTTTTCCTTTCAGAATTAAACTTAATCCCACGCTAAATGCACATTTGATGAAATCATAACTATATGCTTTCAGTTTATCTAATGTTTTCCATCTTTGTTTCAATTCTAACTTTTGGGTCTGCTGGACAATCATTTTCAAAGATATCAGTCAATGAGTAAAAATAAAACACCCAAATAATCTTGTCAATGCTGCTTTACTATACAAAGGCAGCAATACATCTGACGCCGGCTGCTGGCTGATAAGGCGCTTCCAGGCCATCAAGCTGCTGTCTCATTGGACCTGCGTGCACGACTTTAATTTGGCGTAAGTCAACTTAGAGGTGCCAGTCTGGGGACACTTCTCAGTTTGAGAGTCAGCAAAAGGAGGGGTTAATTCCAAAAGAGTTCGTGTGCAAAGCGGGGTGAAAACGCTCCAGCGGCTCCCAGGCCTGGAGTCCAGGCGCGGGCGGGGAGAGCGCTCGGGGCGCAGGGCTGGGGTCGCGAGCGGCCGCGTCTGCGAGGCCCGCAAGGCGAGCCCAGGTGAGGCGTCGGCGGTACCAGAGAGCGAGCAAGAGCCGGTGAGCGTGGTGGCGCAGGTGAGACACACACACACACACACACACACACACACACACTCCCAGGAATTATTCAAACGGGGCCTGGCACCCCCTGCCCGCTCCCCATCGATCGCAGCGCGGGTCCCCATCGGCGGCAGCCTGCGGCCCGGCCCCTGCGGGAATCCCCTCCCGGCGGCTGCCTGCTCCCGGTGCGACCTCCCGGCTAGGCGGAGGTGGAAGCGGAGGCCGGGGAGGGCGCCCCATCCAGGGCCCTGCCCGCCTCCCGCCGCCGCCCCCGCCGCCGCCGCCGCCGCCGCTTCGCTTTCGCTTTTCCCCGCGGCGCCGCCCGCCGAGTCCCGGGTTTCGTTTTCGACGCGCGGGGCGGGACCGGGAGGCGCCCATGGTCTTTGGCCGCCGCCCGCGCGCCCCACTGCTGCTCGCGCGTCTCTCGGGGCTGCGGCGCGGGGCCTGCGGTCGGGCCATGGCGCCGCCGCGCTGCTTCGCGCTGGAGCTGCCCGGCTGCACCCTGGCTCACTTCGCAGTGGGAAACGAGGCCCTGGGCGCGCGCCCCGACCCCGGCGTGGCCGCGCTCCTGGGCCCCCCCGGGCCGCAGCTATTCTCTGAGCGTGCCGGTGGCCGGGAGCGCGGGCTGCGCGGCCCGGCTGCACCAGCGCTTGCTGCACCAGCTGCGGCGCGGCCCCTTCCGGCGGTGCCAGCTGCGCCGCCTGCTGTGATACCAACCGGGCGGCGGGGCGGGGGGCCTGCAGCACGGCTTCCTTCTCTGCGACCCCCGCGACAGCCCCGACACCCGGAGCGCTCTGCTGGCACTGCTGGATGCTTGCCCGGAGGCTCCGCGCCCGCGCCTGGCCGAGTTCTCCGGCGACCCGCTCTGCCGGCTGTGGCAGCTCCCGTGGGAACGGCAGGACGGCCTGGGGTGGCGGCAGCTGGGCCGCGAGCGCGTCGTGCCCGTGCCGAGCCCGTGCTGCACCCGGTGGTGCGGGACCTGCCTAGCTCCGGCGTCTTCCGCCGCCGGGAGGCCGCCCGCGCCGTTTTGGAGGCGGTAAGAGTTGGATCTCTTCCCAGCGCTCAGGGTGGATCCCCCAGGCCAGGGAAGTGGACACCGTGCGCTCTCCGCGGGGCTGGCCTGTCCAGACCTCCCTTTGCCAGGGAGTTGCTTTACTCCCGAGCGCAAATCTGGTGGTGAAGGTCGCCGGCGGGCCAGCCTCTGTTTAGACACCGTGGCTCTTTCCAGATTCTTGCTCGCCAGGGACCCCCAACCCCATGGGGGAAACTGACATCCCAACAGGAGCGGTGCGGCTCCCGCGCTGGCGGTGCCCGAGGTGGGGGTGGGGGTGTGCCGCTGGGTACAGGGAAAGCAATGCCATCTTGGAAGTGAGGACCCTGTTCCGGGAGGTCGGGGTGTAGAGAAAGGGCATGAGCTTGGGGTTTTAAGAAACTTAGATTAAGCGGTGCCTGCTTGCTTACTGGCTGCCACCCAGACACTCGGCTACTCCGTGTTGCTTTGTGCCTTTTCATCTGTAAAATACCTGCCTTGCAGTGTTAGGACAGGGAAGCATCTGACCCACAAGAGGTGCTCGGTGCGGGACAGCTAAGATTCTGCCTGAGCGCAGCCTGGGCAGGTCCCTAGGCTGCACTATGGGTCTTAGATACCTTGTATGAGCCTTGGGATAGTATTCCCGAGTGGTTAAGATTGCAAGACCTGGGTCTGAATCCAAACTCTGGCATGTATTACCTGTGTTACTTTCAGTAAGTTTATTAAACATGCTTCTTTGCCTTGGTTTCCCTGATCCGGAGATGGGGTTAATAACGGTAGCACACTCACAGGGTTCTCTTCAACAGTGGCCAGGTTAATACTGTGAAAGCACTTAGACTGTTGCCTGGCTCAGAGTAAGCACGTAAGAAGAAAATACATGTCTGGGCCTCTCTGTAGAGGTGCTGTGAGTACACGTGAGGTCATGCACAGTTCAAAACCTGGAATCTCCCGGAGACGCCGCCCTACCCGCTTGGTGATTGCAGTGCTTGGCACTCTTCTGAGCCCCCAAGAGCTTAGCAGAGGACGGGATGCTGACTGCTTTCTTTGGAGCCTACAGTGTGGCTGATTTCCCACATTTGTGACACACAGGGCCCATGGTTCCACTGT
>NW_021701273.1:0-1748 GCF_005190385.1 Monodon monoceros
ACATCACCAAGGGGCTGGGAGGGAGGCAGGCAGGAGTAGCCTCAAAAGAGAGGGCCCATAGAATAAAAAAGGTGAGGAATCCCGCAGTTGGAGCGTCCCAGCAGGCGGCAAGGAACAGCGAGGCTACGGGATCCCAGCCGGTGTGAACACACAGCAGAGGGCCCACATCATGAAACTGTGAGCAACCCAGCTGTTGGGACCTCAGAGCAGAAGGCCCACATCCCCATGGGGATGGGAACCTGGCAGGAGTCTCCTCGCACCACTTAGTACGTATTAGAAAATGTGGGTACCCAGCAATTAGGGCCTGACGTCAAAGGGCCCTCATCACTGAGGGAAGGAGGTTCCCAGCACACTCCAACTGCCACCAGAGGGCCGACGTCGCCAAGGCAGGATGTGCCAGCCACGCAGGAGTGACCTCAGAGCAGAGGGCCAAGCTCACGGAAGTGTGAGGAACCCAACCAGGATCAGACTCTCACCAGAGGGCCCACATCACCAAGGGGATGCGAACCAGGCAGGAGTGTGCTCACACCAGTGGGGCCACATCATTGAAAGGTGAGGAACCCAGCACATGTGGCCTCAAACCAGAAGAGCCACATCAAAATGGGGCTCGCAGTGAGTCAGGCAGGAGATGTCTCACAACACAGGGCCCATAGAAGAAAAAAGGTGAGGAATCCAGCAGTTGGAAGCTCCAAGCAGGTGGCCCAGGGCACCTAGGCTATGGGATCGATGCCGGAGTGAACTCACAGCAGAGGGCCCACATCCTGACACTGTGAGCAACCCAGCCGCTGGGACCTCAGAACAGAAGGTCCAAATCTGCATGGGGATGGGAACCTGGCAGGAGTGTCTTCCCACCAGTAGGGCCACATCCCTAAAAGGTGAGGCAAACGGCCCATGTGGTCTCAAACCAGAAGACCTACATCACCAAGGGGCTTGGTGTGAGACACGCAGGAGGAGCCTCACAACACAGGGCCCAAAGTATAAGAAATGTGAGGAATCCAGCAGTTGGAACCTCCCAGCAGGCGGCCCAGAGCACAGAGGCTATGGGATCTAGGCCTGAGTGAACTAACACCGGAGTGCCAACATAACGAAACTGTGAGGAACCCAGGCGTTGCGACCACAGAGCAGAAGGCCCACATTCCCATGAGGATTGGAACCTTACAGGAGTGTCCTGGCATCACTGGGCTCACATCAGAAATCATGGGGAGCCCAGCAGTTAGAGCCTGACACAAGAGGGCACTCATCACCTTGGAGAGGAGGGTACAAGAAGGCTCTAACTGCCACCAGAGGTCCAACGTCACCAAGGCAATGGGAGCAAGGCAGGCAGGAGTTACCTCACAGCAGAGGTCCAACCTCACAGAAGAGTGAGGAACCCAGTCACGATCAGACTCTCACCGGAGGGCTACATCACCAAGGGGATGGGAACCAGGCAGGTGTGTCCTCACACCAGTGGGGCCACATCTGCCAAAGGTGAGGAACCCAGCACATGTGGCCTCAAACCAGACGACACACATCACCAAGGGGCTAGGAGTGGGGCAGGTGTCTGGAGGGGCACATTTAACTCTAATTCCCCACCAGGAATTGGAATGAACCAAAGTCTCAGAGTGCCTTGCCAGACACTGATTACGGCCTGAAGCAAACCTGCGGTTCTGTGGCCAGTTTTCAAGGAAACGAGTTAAGAAAGGAAATCACGGGCACTGTAATTCACAAACCTGCAGAGTTATAAATGACAGCTATTGGCAAAAATATAT
>NW_021701274.1:0-3303 GCF_005190385.1 Monodon monoceros
CGGAGGGCGCGGAGGCGGCGTGAGCGAAGTGACCGTGCGTGCAGAGTTGGGCAGCCTCTTAGGTATAGGCCGAAGAGGGGGTGAATTCTGGTAGCGGTAGTGTTTACACAGGGTCCGGAGTTCTTTAGTTAGCAGTATGTAATTTTCCGGGATGAAAATTCTTACGTTGTTCTCGGGCTGTTTCGACAGGTGCAGTTTTTCCAAATGTGAGAAGATTGAATGCGTCGTTCCTGTTAGCCAGGACAAACGTTAAAGCTTTTCTCTGGTTTATTCTCTGTCTTTAAAACAAGAACATGTTTTTATGTATTGGGGTCTTGTACTACTGTGTTTTATCAATGCTGTCATTCGTGGCTGGAGGGGGAGAAGCTTTTTAACTATACTAATTTGTTTATCATTTTTACAGTTTAAAATTGTAGGCCGGACTCGCCATGCCGACTGTCAGCCTAAAGCTGGATCTGCTCTTCCGAGCCCTGGGCCGGACCTACACCGCGGGAGAATTTGGTGAACTATGTTCTTGTGCTGCCAAGAAGTTCATTCAGGTTGTTCCATAACATCTTTACTTTGGTATTAAAGTAATGGAGGTCTGCTAATAATCACCAATATTGTTCAACTTACAAACCATGTCTGTATACTGAGAGCGCATAGTGGAATTGACTGGAATAATGTAACTGTAAGAATCACTATCTTTTCAGTTTAGCTCATTTCCAATGTCAGTTATTCTAGAAAACTTAAGTGTCAAGTTCTTGTATAAATTACAGTCTGGGGCCCTCCTCCTGATTTTTTCTTCACTGACATGTTCTGGGAGGTCTTTTTTTTTTTTTTTTTTTTTTGCGGTACGCGGGCCTCTCACTGTTGTGGCCTCTGCAACAGGCTCCGGACGCGCAGGCTCAGCGGCCATGGCTCACGGGCCCAGCCGCATCCGCGGCATGTGGGATCTTCCCGGACCAGGGCACGAATCCGCGTCCCCTGCATCGGCAGGCGGACTCTCAACCACTGCGCCACCAGGGAAGCCCAAGACTAGATTCTCATATGCATACCCATTGGTGAGGGGCCGGGGGGAGGCGGGGAGAGAGAGACAGAGGGGTGGAGAAATTAACCATTTAAGAGCAAGACATGTCTGCAACAGATCTGGTTTCCTATATTTTTTTACCCTCAATGCTAATAGTGATCCTGACAGGATTTTAGAACCTATATTACCCATGCTTACTCAATACGTTGATATTGAAGAGGGTGGTTCCTCCAGCTAGTATTGGAAAAGAGCAGACAGCTATAAGGGAGACTTTTAAAAATAACCCAGGGTCTCTTAAGTGACTGTTGTGTGGCCACAAGACTTTTAGCTGATTCAGTCCAATCAGCAACTGCCAGACCAATCCTGTCCTTATTGCCAGACTCTTGAGGAGAATAACATCTCCTGCCAACCCAGCGAATCCTCTCCACAAAGGTAGAAAGAAAAGTCAACATTTTTATTGAAAAGCCACTAAACCAGACTGTAATGTGCATCACAAGAAACCCACCAAAGAGACTGCAAAGACAGTATATAATTCAGCTTGGGCTGCCATAACAAAATACCACAGACTGGGGTGAGGCTTAAATAATGGAAATGTTTCTCAGTTCCAGGAGCTGTAAATCCAAGACCAAGATATTGTCAGCTTTGCTTTCTCCGGAGGCTTCCCCTTGTCTTGCAGCCATCCCTGACGTCTCTAATGAAGGACACCAGTCATATTGAATTACAGCCCCACCTTTATGACCTCATTTAAACTTAATTACCCCCTTAAAGGCCCTGTCTCCAAATACACTCAGATGGGGGCTAGGGCCTCAACATATGAATTTGGGGTGGGGGGACATAATTCATCCCATAACAATAAGTATGTTCCCTGTTATATAAGCAGGTAGATACAACTTATTACATAGATGTTCTCAAGAACTTGTCCTCAATAGGAGGACTTGACAACACCATTTGCTACACATTGTTCATCCTAAATTCAACTGGTAATTGGAGTGGCCATCTGTGTGCCTTTATCCAAAGAGAAATAAAACTCGTATCTCCATGACAAGCAAGTGGTTATGACCTGGAGCCAGCCACCTAAGCTAAACTCCCAGAGGTAGAGGGAGATGGAGCACTACCTTCCTTAATGTTCACATTTCAAAAAGATGGTTTCAAGGCCCTCCAGACAAACATTCTCAGGTTGTAAAACTGGCAAAGGATTCATTTAACTGTTAATAACATTTACATATACATCTCAAACGGAGAGAACCAGTATTAGCAAATTTTCTAAGAATGAGGGAGAAATATCTTTCTCTTTTGGCACCAAGGGGAAATTCTTTTTTTCCTTCCCATTTCGTATTCACTCTCACATCACACTTGTTCCAGTGCCGGTGAGGTCAGGGGAGGTCTGAACATAAGGGACTTCGGATGGTGAAACGGTAACATTATCACTCGAGGAAAGGTCCACCTCATAAAATACAACCGCAGTCTCCTGTTTCTTCCTGGGCACATGTTAAGCAATCTGGGGACTTTCTCCATACAGCATTCAAGAACGGTCTTCCCAAACAGCCAGAGTGTTGCCTAGTTTCCCAAACGTATCCAAAAAAATGCATAAGTCCCCATTTCTGGAAGGGAGTCATAAATACGCGTGCACCGTCACCCTATGCTTACATCTACATCAAGTAGGGTGACCCTGTTACAGAGCAAAAAGCCTAGACTGCCTGCTGCTGGTATATTAGACACTCTCGCTACCCTCAAACACCCAGGTCAAGCAACTGGCAGATAGATCCAACAAAACCGACCACTCCTAAGAGTCCCACCCAACAGATCTTTCGAAGCTTCACAACCAGGACACCTGCGACCTCACATCAGCGCAGCCGGTTCTTGCTCTAAACAGACGACATTTTCGTTTCTTCTACCACACTACTTACGCTCACCTACAGCCCTGTCTTAATCATACAAACTACAGTCACCGAACAATCTCTTCGGTGAAACACTCTTCGAAAACTAAAAACAGACTTACTGCACCACCACCGAGTTTAACGTAACTCGGCTGAAATAAAAAGCGCGCGGAAAACACAGAAAGAAAAAAGTAATACAACCCCAAGTTACGCTTTGAAATTTTCCATATATCAAAATACAAGAAACACTGTCAATCCAACAACAGCTCTTCCACGAAAAGAAAAATCTCCTTCGAAGCCATACCGGTATCCCCTTTCAAACAAACCTGAAGGGCTGTTTTTCCTCGTCCCACAACCACGAGCTCATCCCACTCTGCACGCACGGTCACTTCGCTCACGCCGCCTCCGCGCCCTCCG
>NW_021701275.1:0-1085 GCF_005190385.1 Monodon monoceros
TTGTCTTTGACTAATATTCTTATGCTAATTATATAAGTACAGTTGGCTCTTTCAGACAGTTTCTATTATGAGAGCTCTTGAAAGTACAACACAGAAGAAAGAATAACATGGAGCAGATATGTAATTAGGGAGATTATGAAAATCCTTTCCCAGGTATCAAAAATTTATCTGAGGTATAGGAATTTTGGTCTTTGCATTATGATGCCTGTATCCTCTTCTGGGCCCAGGTGATCCTTCAGTTTCATGGAGTAAAATCTCAGGTGGGTACAGGGGCCAGGAAGATAAGGTAAATGAGTAAAAAAGACAGGGTTCAAGTGTTTGTGTCTGTGTCATGTGAGTGAGGGCCAGAGAGGCCTGGACCCTAGAGAGCGCTTGCTCCCTCTGAAGGAGGCTGCCTGGCTCCTTGCCGTGACACCATAAGGGAATGCAGCTCCGTGTGGCCAGAGAAGCCAGAAATCTGGGCTTGAGTGAAGTGTCCTGATTTTTGAGTGGCTCTTTTTTTTTTTTTTAAATACTGAGCTGAATCAAAATTTATCAGAGGCTAGGACCCAGCAGGCTGCCATTTTGTGACCCCTGCTCCATTCCATACAAAGGTCATTTCAGGAACAATCTGCTTAGAAATGGTCTATAAATTAGCTGGAGTATCCACCAGGTGGCAGGAAGAGGTAGACGATTTCTCCTGCTTGCCAACCTTTCTAGCGTCGAAGATTTCTGTGGATCCATCTGGAATCTTACAAAGCAGCTGTCCCCTTGTTCCCAGCAACAACCACTGCTCCCCAAATCTTTTTTTTTTTTTTTTTTTTTTTGCGGTACGCGGGCCTCTCACTGTTGTGGCCTCTCCCGTGCGGAGCACAGGCTCCGGACGCGCAGGCTCAGCGGCCATGGCTCAAGGGCCCAGCCGCTCCGCGGCATGTGGGATCTTCCCGGACCGGGGCACGAACCCGCGTCCCCTGCATCGGCAGGCGGACTCTCAACCACTGCGCCACCAGGGAAGCCCTCCCCAAATCTTAAAACAGCCAAACACTGAGGAGACCACCTCCCTCTTTCTCTATCATTATTAGACACAGATATGCCCTCTTTCTCTA
>NW_021701276.1:0-10009 GCF_005190385.1 Monodon monoceros
CCCCCCATAGGTCTCATCCCACCATTGACAGTAGTCTCGGGTGTGATCATAAGTGAAGCAGACAGAGGGGGTGGACCATCCCAGGGGAACACCTTCTGTGTTAGAGATGGGGATCTGGACTGTTACCAGGGCCTGGCACCCATCTGGTTGGCAGTTTCCCGTGCCCAGGACTCGTGCGTGGGTCCGACCTTTAGCTTGCCATGTCCCGTGGACATGGAAGCGCCATAGGGACATCTGGTGAGTCCTGGGTGGCAAGGAGGAGCAGCAGGAGGTGAGACAGGGTGACGGACAAGCTGTAGTCTCGTGGGACCCAGCGGCAGGGCTGTCCAAGTCTCTGGAGTTGGGGCCATTTTAAGGCAGGAGACATGGTACCAGGAGGGGTGTCCCAAGAGTTTAGCTGCCGTGGGAGTGGTGAGGATCACCATATGGGGGCCTGTCCACCGTGGCTTGAGAGATTGGGGGTGTAATTCTTTGAGGAGTACGCTATCGCCGGGTTGTAGAGGGAGAGAGGAAGTTTCAGAGACCGTCGGCAGGTTGCGGTCAGTGTGCTCACGTAGAAGGTGGCGAAGCAGAGACAGGTAGGGGAGGTAGGAAGCTAGGGGTGGGTTTTGGAGTTATGGAGGAGAAAAGGGCGGCCGTAGAGCAGTTCAAATGGACTGAGACCAGTAGGGGTCCGAGGTGAGGCTCGGATTCGGGTGAGGGCAAGGGGGAGCAGGTCGGGCCACGAGATACGGACCTCAAGGGACAGCTTGGTGAGGTGGTCTTTCAAGATTCCGTTGGCACACTCAATCTTACCGGATGACTGGGGGTGGTAAGGAATGTGGAGTCTCCAGGTGATCTGAAGAGCCTCGGATACCTGTTGAACCACCTGAGAGAAGACGGGTCTGTTGTCTGACTGGATGGAGATCGGCAGGCCAAATCGGGGGATGATATGTTGGAGAAGGATGGTGGCGACCGTATCCGCTGTTTCTCGGGCCGCTGGGAAGGCCTCTATCCAACCTGAAAAGGTGTCGAGAGTGAGCAAATATTGGAAGCGTTTACAGCGGGGCATGTGGGTGAAGTCAATCTGCCAGTCCTCGCCAGGTTGGTGTCCGCGCATCTGGTGAGTAGGGATTTGGGGTCGTAGGCCTCCTTGTGGAGAGACGGACGCGCAAGTCTGGCAAGCCGCGTGAGTTTGTGAGATGGCATCTCTGAGTCTAGGCATGTAAAAGAGGGGATCTAGGAAACGGAACATCACCTTTGGGCCAATGTGTAGGGACTTGTGTATGTCTGATAGGAGGCTGGCCACTTGGGCTGAAGGGAGGGCAACTTTGTTGTCCATAAAAATCCATCCTTTTTCGGTCCTGTGGCCCCCTTTGGATAGTAGGGCTGTCTCTTCGTGGGGGTCGTATGCGGGTCGGATTGAGGTGGTGAGGAACAAGATCGGAGCTGGAGGGGCCTCTTTGCTGAGCTTGCGGACGACGGAGCCAGCCTTGGAGTTACCTTGGGCTATTGGGTTAGAGGGAGGCCGGTGGCCCCTGCAGTGGATGATTGCCACCTCCTCAGGCAGCTGGAGGGCCTCCACAAGTTTTGCGATGAGGGAGGCGTTGACCACCAGGGAACCCTTGGTGGTCAAAAATCCGCATTCCCTCCAAAGAGCTGAATGGCTGTGTGCAGTCAGGAAGGCGTATGTAGAATCTGTATAGATATTGACCCTTTGGCCCTTAGAGAGGTCGAGGGCCCGCATGAGTGCTATCAGTTCAGCCCTTTGAGAGGTTGTCCCTTCTGGGAGGCGGTTGGCCTCGATAATGGTTGAGATGGTTACTACCGCGTAGGCTGCCCGGCGGTGTCCGTCGGGGCCGAGTATTGAGCTGCCATCTACGAAGAGGGTGCGGTCCGGGTTTAACAGTGGAGTATCAAAGAGTCCCTCCCTCGGCGGGCTGAGGGCCTCTACGACTTGGGGGCAGGAGTGGGAAGGGGAGGTCCCGGTATCAGAGATAGGCAAGAGGGAGGCCGGGTTTAGGTGGGGGTGGGGGTGGGGAGAGGTTGAGGGAGATAGCTGCCATCCCTGAATGGTTGGGTCAAGTTGTTTAGAGAGGTAGGCCACAGGGCGATAGGAAGGCCCTACGAGTTGGGCAAGGAGTCCAGTAGCTATTCCGATCCATTCATCTACAAAGAGGTGGATAGGACGGTCTGGGTTAGGCAGAGAAAGGGGAGGGGAGGATATCAGGGTGTCTCTGAGGGTGAGAAAGGCCCATCGAACAGTGGAGGGAGAGGTAAGGGGTCCTTGGGGGGTTTCTTTAGCAGCTAAATATAGGGGCTTAGCAAGAAGAGCAAAGTTAGGGATCTAGTGTCGGGAAAATCCTGTTAGGTCCAGAAAGGAGAGAATCTGGTCAGCTGTCTCTGGAGGTTGGAGGTCGCAGATGGCCTGGGTGCGGTCGGCTGTCAGGCTCTTTGTTGTAGGGGTAAGGTGAATCCCCAGGTAGGTTACTGAGGGTGTAGACAGTTGGGCCTTGGTTGGAGAGACCCAATAGCCGCGAGAGCCGAGGAGGTCAGCAGTGTGTTGTTTTGTGAGGCTGAGAGATGGGCTGCAGAGGAGGAGGTCATCCACGTATTGGTATTGGAGGACTATACTGGGGGTGAGAGGGCAGGAAGCGAGGTCCCACGCCAGAGCCTGGCCAAAGAGTTAGGGGCTGTCGCAGAAGCCCTGGGGAAGAACTGTCTAGGTAAGCTGGCGGGAAGCCTGGGTATCCGGATCTATCCAGGTGAAAGCAAAAAGGAAGTAGGAATCAGGGTGTAGGGGGATAGAAAAGAAGGCGTCTTTGAGATCGAGGACCATAAAATGGGTGGTTGACGGGGGAATATGGGAGAGCAAAGTGTATGGGTTTGGCACAACTGGGTGGAGGGGAATTATCGCCTTATTGATCAGTCGGAGGTCCTGGACCAGGCAGTAATCTCCTGAGGCCTTGCGGACAGGCAGGATGGGGGTGTTGCAGGGAGAGTCCGTGGGGATGAGGAGCCCCTGGTCTAAGAGTCTGGTGATAATAGGTCATAAGCCCCTTAGATGAGTTTCAGAAATGGGGAATTGGGGCCTGGATGGAAACTTGGAGGGGTCTTTAAGACGGATTAGGACAGGGGGGTGGTGTGTCGCTATTATGGGTTTTGATGTATCCCAGACCTGGGGGTCTATCCTGTTGGGGGAGATGGGAGGAGGAAGAGAGGAGGGAGAGGGCTCTGCTGCCAGAACGAGGAGGGGGAGCAGGAGTTGAGAGGAGGTGGCCTTAGGATCAAATCTGGCAAGTTGGAGAGAGGCCCCTAATTGGAAGAGAACATCACGACCTAGCAGAGGAACCGGGCGGGACGGTATGACTAAGAAAGAATGAGTGAAAGGGAGCCTCTCGATGTAACATGAGAGGGGGCCGGTCTGGAGCGGGAAGGACGGCTTACCGTCGATGCCCATAACCGAGATCTGGGAAGGAAAAACTGGCCTGGAATATGTAGGCAAGACCGAATAGGTAGCCCCCGTGTCCACCAGGAATGAGATGGACTTACCCGCTACCTGTAGCGTTACCCTGGGCTCAGCGAGGGTGATGGGGGTCTTCGAGTCCAGGTGTTGTCAGCCATCAGCCAATCCCAGGAGTTTGAGTGGTGGAGTGGTGTAGCCGTCGGGTCGGTCCGCCCTCCACGTGGAGGCGCTGAGGGAGGGCCGGCCGTAGGGCAATCACTTTTCCAATGGCCTGTTAGCCCGCAGCCAGGGCAGGGCTTGGAATGAGGCCGGGGATTGGGACATTGGCGAGCCCAGTGCCCCTCTTTTCCGCACTTGAAGCAGGCCCCTGGTGGGGTTGCCTTCGGCGGGTCCCGTGGATGTTGTCCATGGGAGATGGCCGGCCGCAGGGCGGCTACGAGGGCTTGGGTTTGGAGGGCCACCTTTTGGTGCATCCGAGCCTGTCGGCTGGACTCTGCCAAATCTTCACGGGCATTGTAGACTTTAAAGGCCATTTTTACCAGGTCTCGGATGGGAGTTTGGGGGCCGTCCTCTGCCCGTTTAAGTTTTTTTCTGATATCAGGGGCTGATTGGGTGATAAAATGGGTGGCCAAGACCGTTGCGCCTGCGGGGGTGTCAGGGTCCAAGCGGGTGTAGAGAGTTAGGGCCTCTGTAAGGCGGTTGAGAAAAACGGCTGGATTTTCATTGGGCTCTTGGGTTATCTCTTTTAGCTGTTCGAAGTTGACAATCCTGTGGGAGGCAGCCTGCATACCAGCCAGGAGGCATTGGATCATTAGATCGCGTTTGCGGCGACCGTCTTGGCCGTCCTGATAACTCCAGCCCGGATCGGTGCCAGGAACGGCAGTGGCTCCGACGGGCATAGAGTTATCAGTGAGGTGGACCTGATCTGCGTGGTTTCGGGCAGCAGTTTGAATTCATTCCCTCTCCTCGGGGGTCAGAGTGGAAGATAGGATCACAAAGATGTCGTGCCAGGTTAGATCGTAAGCTTGAGACAGGTAGCGAAATTCTTTGATGTAGCGGGAGGAGAGTCGGCAGAAAAGGAGCCTAATCGCCTTTCTATTTGAGAGAGATCTTGGAGGGAAACGGGAACATGAACCCTAACTAATGCTTTCGCTCCGGCCACCTCTCTTAAGGGACAGAGAAGGTTTGGGTCTTGGGAGTCGTGGTGGTGAGAGCGGGTGTGTGAGCTGATTGGCGAGGAGAGGGGCGAGGAGAGAGAGGTGAGGGAAGGGGAAGCCAAGGGGGAGGTTGCCGGGGGAAGCAGGGGAGCAGTGGGGGGCGCTGGGGTGGGCTCAAGAGGGAGAGGGGCCGGTCCAGGGTAGGGTGGGGGTTGGAGAGGAGCTCTGGAGGGGGGAGAGGCAAGAGATTCGGGTGGGTCGGCTAGTGGAGAGGGGTCATCGTCAAAGGAAATTAGGGGCTTGGATGTAGTAGATGTCTGTTTGGCAAGAAGGATCTGGGAAGTGGAGCAATCGGCGCAGAGGGAAGGGCAGGAGTGTAAATACCAGAAGGCCTGGACGTAGGGGACCTTGGCCCATTTACCCGTCCTGCGGCAGTAGTTATCTAAATCGCGGAGCATGTTGAAATCAGAAGTCCCTTCAGGAGGCCATTTAGATTGATCGTCTAGAGGGTACTGTGGCCAGGCCTCGGTGGAATAAACTATGAGCCGCCTGCGGCGGAGATCTTGAGAAAAGCCGAGTTTTGTAAAATTGGCCAGGAGACACCCCAGGGGTGCCTTAGGATCTGGTTTGGATTCTGAAGTCCCCATGACCTCCGGTTTGTCCCCGGGTGAACAGAGAAAGAGAGAGACGTCTCTGGTCTCAATCTCTGGTCACGGCGGATCGGAGAGCAGTCAGGCGGTTGGGACGTCTCCACAATCGCCCGAGGCTCGGAGGTTGGATGGAGGAGTCCCTGACGCGGCCGCGGTTAAGGACAGGGAGTCCGGTGGGTAGGGACCCTGGGGGTCGAGGGGAACGAAGGAGGAACTTACCCCGCTTCTGCCAGATCGGGTGGGTGAGCAGAGGTCCCTGGTCGTTCCCTGGGGGGTGGGTGGGTGGCCCCGCGGTAATTTGTGGGGCTGGGTACCCCTCCCGGGTTTCGGCACCAAATGTAAGGAACGGCACCAAAAACGGAGGAGAGCTTAAACAAGCTTTATTTGGGAACGCTCCCGGGCGAGGTTCACTGGTCCGAGAGAAAGGGGCCAGAGAAGTTGCGCCCGGGTGCGGGCGCGAACAAAATTTATAGAGGTGGACGCAGGGGAGGCGCTTGCTGTGTGAAGCAGCCCCCTTTTTTGGTAATCTTTCGTGTGTTGTGGCAATGTCAGGTGTTGGTTGCATCAGCCTCAGAGCCGTTGGTTCTGCCCCTCGGGGAGCGGGAAGACTGGGGCCGAGTGGAAAGTCCCGGGTCTGTTTCCTGAGCAGGTGGAAAGTCCCAGGCTGATGCCACTCGTGGGTTCGGCTGCATCAGCCACCCTGGCGGGGGTTCTGTCTGACTCCCTGGGCCCTTCCCCGGACCTGCTGGCCTTACATCCCGACTTCTTTGGTGTAATGGGGCGACGTTTGGTCTCTGGCTACTTCCTGCTGTACGGGGGCGCCGGAAGGGAGTCGGGCGGCCAGCGGTCCGGAGGTTGGGGAGGGCGGCAGTGGGGGGTTCTGTGGGTAGTAAGGCATATGGATGGAGGAGCATCTGATTCACCGCCACCCGAGAGACTTCTTGTATACGGCTGTGGAGAACCCTGAGGAAACGGGGCAAGCATGAATAGGATGCAGATAAGGATGAAGGGGCCTAGGATTGGTGTCAGCCAGGTATAGAGGGTGGACCGCCACCAATCGGGGATGGGGGAGGTGGATTGTCGCTGCCTGCGTTGGAGTTCTTCTTTTAAGCGTCGGAGAGCATCTACATTGTCTTCAGCGACCCCTGTCTCGTTGATGTAGTAGCAGCACTCTTCCTGTAGGAAGAGGCAGGTACCTCCTTTGTCGGCTGTCAGAAGGTCCAGGGCGTGTCGATTTTGGAGGGCAACTCGAGGTACTGAGGTGAGCTGGTGCTGGAGGGAGGTGATGGAGGCGGCAGAAGCCTCGATGGCTAGCTGGAGTTTCTGTTCTAGGTCACGGGATGTTGAGACACTGTGTGTTAGGGCTCCTCCCCCGATGCCCGCAGCAACGAGGCGAGGGAAAAGCCTGCAACCATAGGGAGAAAAGAAAGATGGCCCTTTTTTGTCGGCCAAAAAGTTGTGTGGTAAGTGAGAGAAACTCGGCTTGGCCATATAATGTGAGTTGTGGAACAAGGGTGACAGGGATACATGGGAAGGGGGAGGAAGAGTTGACCTCTTTTGTAAGGGAGCCATTACACCAAAAGAACAAGCCTGGTGGGGTCCCCATTGGCATAGTTACAGGGAGGGATGAATTGCAAGGGAGTGCATCATTAGTTAAGTTTGGGCGGCTGCCATAGCAAATTGTGAGGTTCTTTTTTTCTAAATCAAGAAATATGGGGACTCTTAAAGGGGGAAAAGGTAAGTTCTGGGAGGAATTGAGGAGGGTAGAGGTGAAGGGCTGGTCGAGTGGGACAGCAGTCAATGGTGGTCGGCCAAGTGAGGCACATAGAAAGCAGTCAGAGATGTTGCCTATCCCGGTGTGATTAAGCATTTGCACCCCCTGGCGGATGAGGACCAACCAAGAAAAAGGGTCCGTCTTGTGGTCAGGGAGTTCTAGGGCGTCTTGTGGTAGCTGGCGTTCTAGGGCCTGTTCCGTCTCCTGGACCATGGTGGCCTGCTCGCTCAAGTGCTGGATAATTTCAGGGATCACTCTGACGTATGAGCGGAAGACCCTGATAGAGCCCATGGGGTAGGCATCAGTTGCCCACCGGTAGATTTTTCGTTGCACCCCTTTTACCCATCTTGTGTCCCAGGGATCTTTGATGTTGATGAATAATTGACCCTTGCCATTTGTGGTGAGCAGGTAGGATTGTCGGAGCGAGCTCCTGGTATCTAGTTTTGCCACATGGATGTTACATGAGTGATAGGGGCACCCCCCCATAGGTCTCATCCCACCATTGACAGTAGTCTCGGGTGTGATCATAAGTGAAGCAGACAGAGGGGGTGGACCATCCCAGGGGAACACCTTCTGTGTTAGAGATGGGGATCTGGACTGTTACCAGGGCCTGGCACCCATCTGGTTGGCAGTTTCCCGTGCCCAGGACTCGTGCGTGGGTCCGACCTTTAGCTTGCCATGTCCCGTGGACATGGAAGCGCCATAGGGACATCTGGTGAGTCCTGGGTGGCAAGGAGGAGCAGCAGGAGGTGAGACAGGGTGACGGACAAGCTGTAGTCTCGTGGGACCCAGCGGCAGGGCTGTCCAAGTCTCTGGAGTTGGGGCCATTTTAAGGCAGGAGACATGGTACCAGGAGGGGTGTCCCAAGAGTTTAGCTGCCGTGGGAGTGGTGAGGATCACCATATGGGGGCCTGTCCACCGTGGCTTGAGAGATTGGGGGTGTAATTCTTTGAGGAGTACGCTATCGCCGGGTTGTAGAGGGAGAGAGGAAGTTTCAGAGACCGTCGGCAGGTTGCGGTCAGTGTGCTCACGTAGAAGGTGGCGAAGCAGAGACAGGTAGGGGAGGTAGGAAGCTAGGGGTGGGTTTTGGAGTTATGGAGGAGAAAAGGGCGGCCGTAGAGCAGTTCAAATGGACTGAGACCAGTAGGGGTCCGAGGTGAGGCTCGGATTCGGGTGAGGGCAAGGGGGAGCAGGTCGGGCCACGAGATACGGACCTCAAGGGACAGCTTGGTGAGGTGGTCTTTCAAGATTCCGTTGGCACACTCAATCTTACCGGATGACTGGGGGTGGTAAGGAATGTGGAGTCTCCAGGTGATCTGAAGAGCCTCGGATACCTGTTGAACCACCTGAGAGAAGACGGGTCTGTTGTCTGACTGGATGGAGATCGGCAGGCCAAATCGGGGGATGATATGTTGGAGAAGGATGGTGGCGACCGTATCCGCTGTTTCTCGGGCCGCTGGGAAGGCCTCTATCCAACCTGAAAAGGTGTCGAGAGTGAGCAAATATTGGAAGCGTTTACAGCGGGGCATGTGGGTGAAGTCAATCTGCCAGTCCTCGCCAGGTTGGTGTCCGCGCATCTGGTGAGTAGGGATTTGGGGTCGTAGGCCTCCTTGTGGAGAGACGGACGCGCAAGTCTGGCAAGCCGCGTGAGTTTGTGAGATGGCATCTCTGAGTCTAGGCATGTAAAAGAGGGGATCTAGGAAACGGAACATCACCTTTGGGCCAATGTGTAGGGACTTGTGTATGTCTGATAGGAGGCTGGCCACTTGGGCTGAAGGGAGGGCAACTTTGTTGTCCATAAAAATCCATCCTTTTTCGGTCCTGTGGCCCCCTTTGGATAGTAGGGCTGTCTCTTCGTGGGGGTCGTATGCGGGTCGGATTGAGGTGGTGAGGAACAAGATCGGAGCTGGAGGGGCCTCTTTGCTGAGCTTGCGGACGACGGAGCCAGCCTTGGAGTTACCTTGGGCTATTGGGTTAGAGGGAGGCCGGTGGCCCCTGCAGTGGATGATTGCCACCTCCTCAGGCAGCTGGAGGGCCTCCACAAGTTTTGCGATGAGGGAGGCGTTGACCACCAGGGAACCCTTGGTGGTCAAAAATCCGCATTCCCTCCAAAGAGCTGAATGGCTGTGTGCAGTCAGGAAGGCGTATGTAGAATCTGTATAGATATTGACCCTTTGGCCCTTAGAGAGGTCGAGGGCCCGCATGAGTGCTATCAGTTCAGCCCTTTGAGAGGTTGTCCCTTCTGGGAGGCGGTTGGCCTCGATAATGGTTGAGATGGTTACTACCGCGTAGGCTGCCCGGCGGTGTCCGTCGGGGCCGAGTATTGAGCTGCCATCTACGAAGAGGGTGCGGTCCGGGTTTAACAGTGGAGTATCAAAGAGTCCCTCCCTCGGCGGGCTGAGGGCCTCTACGACTTGGGGGCAGGAGTGGGAAGGGGAGGTCCCGGTATCAGAGATAGGCAAGAGGGAGGCCGGGTTTAGGTGGGGGTGGGGGTGGGGAGAGGTTGAGGGAGATAGCTGCCATCCCTGAATGGTTGGGTCAAGTTGTTTAGAGAGGTAGGCCACAGGGCGATAGGAAGGCCCTACGAGTTGGGCAAGGAGTCCAGTAGCTATTCCGATCCATTCATCTACAAAGAGGTGGATAGGACGGTCTGGGTTAGGCAGAGAAAGGGGAGGGGAGGATATCAGGGTGTCTCTGAGGGTGAGAAAGGCCCATCGAACAGTGGAGGGAGAGGTAAGGGGTCCTTGGGGGGTTTCTTTAGCAGCTAAATATAGGGGCTTAGCAAGAAGAGCAAAGTTAGGGATCTAGTGTCGGGAAAATCCTGTTAGGTCCAGAAAGGAGAGAATCTGGTCAGCTGTCTCTGGAGGTTGGAGGTCGCAGATGGCCTGGGTGCGGTCGGCTGTCAGGCTCTTTGTTGTAGGGGTAAGGTGAATCCCCAGGTAGGTTACTGAGGGTGTAGACAGTTGGGCCTTGGTTGGAGAGA
>NW_021701277.1:0-1826 GCF_005190385.1 Monodon monoceros
CAGATAACCAGAACCGTTGTTAAGATAATGAAATTCCTCCTTACCAAATGGTATATATCTGCTGACCCAAGTCCTCCGAACATATCCTTGCCACAGAATTTCTTGGTGGGTCCTAAGACCCTTGAGACTGCCTCTTTATCTAGAAACTAAAGAGTTAGACCTTGGCATGGCAGGGGGCCCGCAGGAAGGAGCTCCCGCTGTCTAATCTGATTGTTCCAAACCCATGTTATATCGGTTGTTAACTGCCAGAATTTTTAACTGCTAGAATGCCCTCCAAAGACTCGAACAGAGAAGGCTGCTGTGGGGTAGGAAAAATGAAATGAATTGCTCCTATGTAATGCATGGGCTTTTTGTTTCTTCAGTGCAAAACTAAGCATTTAGCTCTCTTGGGCCTTTGGTGAGGAGCTGAAGTAGTATTCTCTCACTTATCAAACTGTTTTTAGGCAAAGAATAGCAATTCTGTCTGAGTACATGAGATAAAGCAAAAGGACATGCTCAATTCATGGGTCAGGGATGCTTGCAGATCATTTTGTGTAGCCTATTGTAACCCTTGCACCCTTGGCTTATTAATCTGTAAAGTGGATTTACTACTACGTATCATTATTTGTAGGTGTCCTCTTATTGAGAAGGTCCCAGGGGCTTCCAGAGGAATTCAAATTTTACCTGTTGCATATTTCTTTCCTCCAAGATTCAATAGGTATAAAAATGTATCCTATCTATTTAGCAAGATCCATGTCTTTTCAATCACAGTTAACAATGCTATTCCTGACAGAAACTGCATCCTCAGCCATGTTATAATGTGCATATCTTTGAACCATTTGTATGTTTTGTGTAATTGGGTCTGTACAGATTAAAATAACACTGAGAGAGCCAATTTAAGCCCTGAGATGAATGAGCCTGAGCATGAGAGACATTCTGGCACACACACACCTAGTAAATACTGTTGTTAAGTTCGCAGTGGTTGTGATGGAATGTGTAGCTCAGGCACTTTACCCTCCTTAGTGCAGAAGTAAATTGTCAGGGCTCTCACACAGCTCCAAGGGGATTAAAGGAGAGGGAATGGAAGACTTTGTGAAATCTGATAGCTACCCCCTTGGTACCCTGAGATGCAAATATACCAGTAAAAAAGGCTAACATCTTTGCTGATTTTAGCCTTGTATGCTAATTAAATACATGCAGTTGTTTAGTGAAAGGAAATCAGAAAGGCTTTCAGCATGTTCAAAATGGGATAGGACTAGAAACAAGTCTGCTATAAATAGTTCATGGATAAGATATGGTCAATGATGGGAAATTGCTGAAGATTAGGCTCATGAGGTAATTAGATATGTATTCTCCTCAAAAATTCATATTAAGTAACAAACATATTAGCATGATATGCTCATTGTAGGGACAATCTCCTGAGGAGCCTTAAAAATTACTGACACCTTGGTCCTACCCAAAGAGATTCTGATTTATTTTGTCTGGAGTGGTCTGTGTATCAGAATTTTTAAAATCTCCCTGGCAAATTAAAAAAAGATTTTTTCCGCCTTTATCAAGGTTATCACTGACAAACAAAGCTGATACATTTAAAGTACAATGTAATGATTTGACATATGTATACACTGTGAAAAGATTCGCACAAATTAATACATCCATCACCTTACATAGTTTTTGTTGGTTTCTTTGTGTTTTTCTGTTGAGAATGCTTAAGCAAATTTCAGTTATACAATAACAGTATTCTCAACTATATTCACCATGCTATACATGAGCTCCTCAGAATGTATTCATTTTATAACTGACAGCTTATAAACTGTCAGTTTACCAACCTCTCCCCATTTCCCCCAAAC
>NW_021701278.1:0-1474 GCF_005190385.1 Monodon monoceros
CCCAGGATATGGAGATCACCTGGGCAGGTACCCTACCCCCACCCCAGCCCACGGGGCTCTCGTGTTCAGGCCCCTCCCAGGATATGGGATTCCCTGGGCAGCTCCCCTGCAGCCCATGGGGCTCTGGTGGTCAGGTCCCTCCCAGGATACAGAGCTACCCTTACAGGTACCTTGGCATGGCTGGGCACACAGGAATCATGCACATAGCCCTCATTGCAGAGCACTCCCAGCTCACCTGTCACTCAGATCTGACACAGAGCACCTCAGAGCAGGACTTGAACTAACAAACAGCAGCTCCGACAGGTCTGTGACCCTGAGCATCACTCTGTGTGGCCTCCCTCCACCTGGTCTTCCAGAGACTTCCACTGCACCCGGGGCACCAGGCCTCTGTCTCCACCCACCACCCACCCCCCTTCTCCATGAGTCCTGGGTTCCTGTCATTAGGAGAGGGTTTTCTTGAAGTTGTCTCCCACTCATGGGCCAGATAATATAGTTAGAAAACAAGCCAGAGCTGCAGCCCCTTGTCTATCCTGAGACTCAGGAGCCCACATCTCTTCCTTGGACCTGGCCGATTCAGCAAGTTCCATTTTCTGCAACTGTGAGCCCCTGAGGGGTGATTATTGGCTGGCCTCAGAAGTCTGACCGTGCCGGCCAGCCCTCCCCAGGTGTGCCTAGTTTGAGATCAATATAAACACCGCTCCAGGCAGCATGAACCCCTGCAGCTGTTCCTGACACCATTTTCTCTGCCCTGTCAGCAGTCTCGGGCCTGGACTGGTGGGAGGGAGTGAGAGGCCACGGCTTTGTGGGTGGCCCAGTGTGAGTGGGGCTCTGCTGGACTTTCTGCAGCAGTTGCCAAGATGCCACCTGCTAAGGAAGAGGATATGTCACACATACCTGCCACTGGAATTTCTCCCTGGGCAGAGGTGAGGAAGGAAGAAAGTAGTGGGGGCCGGGACAGCAGGTGTATCTCAGGCAGGGAAATGGAAAGCTTCCAGAAGAGTACCCAGGGCCAGGACCATCCTGGCTGTTCTGCAGGCAGCAAGTCGGCTGGCATGCTGTCGCTCATGTGGCTCCATGGCCCTTCTTCTAGGCTTTCAAGTCCTTGTACATATTCAGGTGTTTTACCTGGGAAGGGTGGGAACATTTCAGCAGCAGCTGGCCTGGGGCTCGGCCCACGTTTACTCACAGATGCCTCGGCATTGTCCCCCAGCTTTGCAATGAGGACGCTTGTTGCGTGGGGCCTGCTGGCTGAATGGGAGATGATTCCCCACCACTGACCAACTTCAGAATTGTTTACAACTGGAGAAAGTGCCCTGATACGGTTTTCCTCTGGGTAACTGGTGGGTTCTGTATTTTCTTTTCTTTTTTTCGTTTTTGGTTCAAGGTAGATTTTATTCCTCTTTTTTGTATTTACAGATATATGCATGGAAAATAATTTATTCATATAAATACATGTATGTGAAGGGAAGAATAT
>NW_021701278.1:1574-2318 GCF_005190385.1 Monodon monoceros
TTACAGATATAAGCATGGAAATAATTTATTCATATAAATACATGTATGTGAAGGGAAGAATATTTTTTCTGTTTTACTTTTTTTAATTTTATTTTCTTAATTTTGAATTTTATTTTATTTTTTTATAAAGCAGGTTCTTTTTGATTATGTCTTTTATACATATAAATGTATATATGCCCATCCCAATCTCTCAACCCCTCCCACCACCACCCCCAACAGCTTTCCCCCCTTGGTGTCCATACGTTTGTTGTCTACATCTGTTGCTCTATTTCTGCCTTGCAAAACGGTTCATCTGTACAACTTTTCTAGGTTCCACATATATGCATTAATATGCAAGATTTGTTTTTCTCTTTCTGACTTACTTCACTCTGTATGACAGTCTCTAGATCCATCAACGTCTCTACAAATGACCCAATTTCATTCCTTTTTATGGCTTAGTAATATTCCATTTTATATATGTACCACTTCTTTATGCATTCGTCTGTCTGTGGGCATTTAGGTTGCTTCCATTACCTGGATATTGTAAATAGTGATGCAATGAATATTGCGGTAAATGTCTCTTTTTGATTTATGGTTTTGTCTGGGTATATGCCCAATAGTGGGATTGCTGTATCATATGGTAATTCTATTCTTAGTTTTATAAGAAACTCCATAATGTTCTCCACAGTGACTGTATCAATTTACATTCCCAACAATCGTGGAAGAGGGTTCCTTATCTCCACACCCTTTCCAGCATTTGTTGTT